>NC_041339.1:21137645-21437645 GCF_004354835.1 Perca flavescens | reverse complement strand
AGTTATTAGATGAGATTAAAAGGTACAGCTGAGTAAATACCAGAGGGATTCAATCTTTTGAGGGCCAATATGCAGATTACCAAACTCATTATGCTGCCTGTGTTGCATCAATACATGATATTTAAGCAACTACACACAGAAAGAGGAATGAATTGAAGATAGTGTGTCATAAAGCCTTAGTTAAAGCCTGTGTAAATGTGTGTATCTGTGCACGGTCTCACCAGTAACCATGACGGTGCGGATGCTGGCTCGGTGGAGGTCCTGCAGCACCGCTGGGGTTTCTGCTTTCAGCTTGTTTTGCATGATGATCAGACCCAGGAACTCCATGTTTGCCTCTATGTGATCCCTGGTTTAAAGAAAAATAAGTACACATTTGTACTTATGTGCCAAGATCAAAATACCTAAAATAGAAGAGGGACTCGCATACATTTGCTCCCAGTAAATTACTTTTTTACATTTTGAGTACACAAAAGATTTTTATTTGACATAAGATCCCCTTCACCTAATGTTATTTATTTATTTATTTATATGTCATAGACTAGAGGAATGCAGGGTAACAGTGTAATGTCGGCAGTGTAATGTAGCACGCAAAAAAAACTTCTGGAGTTCTCTGGATAGGTTTAAAATGAAGTTCAAAAGGCAACAATTTTAACAATATGCACTAGGCTACCTGTTGATATTCTGGACTTTGTGCCAGGTGAGTTTGGATTCAAGTCGACGATGAGCCAGAGCAATGACCCTGAAACCCTGCTTGGTGTAGCCCTCCAAAATCTCTGCAAAGTTTTCTGGCACTGCAAAGACACAGACAGAGACATTGAAATCCACATTCAGGGCTGGGTTTTCAGTGGTTCCCTACTCTGCAACCGGCTATAATTATCGACTTAGATTCCATTATTGGAACAATAACAATCATCTAATTATCGTAGTCATCGGCCAATAATGTGTCATCCACTAATGTATCGTGTATCCTTAAGAATAATAATTTTCAGTGCTGTTCACGACCATTGCCACCATAGTTACAGTTACTAGACACCTCACCTGTCTCTTTCTTGCAGAGACTAGCCACCACCTCTGGCGCCCCCTTCATGTAGGCATCCATACGTTTCTCTCCCAGCAGACGAGCCACCACACACATCCTCTGGAGTGCTGAGGAAAAGGGAAACTGGCGCACAATACCTATCTCATACGCAGACTGCACATGCACACCCACACAGACATACACAAAAACAGATAACAGTCTTCATCATTCAAGTCAAGGAGATGATGAAGACTAAAAACTAAATGTCCATCATGGATAATGCTATTAAATGACTCATTACAAAATTACTAAGAATAGGATATTGGATGACTTTAATGTTGGTTGACAAAATCATGACACCTATTAGAGCCTCAATATTTTTGATACTGAATAAAAAACAAACTAAGACTGTCAAGACTTTTTACATTAACTGGTAAACATTACTAAATATAATGCTCAATATTATGCTCAATTTTACTGCTCTTTAAAATCTGAACTGTTAATTTGGCTAGAAAAAGAGGAATTTCATGATTATATTTTCAAAAAGGAATAAGGCTACTTACCGAGAGCTCATACAGTTCCTAGAATGAGAAAAAGAGCAGGGTGGGTAATGGTAAAACAAATAAACCAATCATTGTCAGTATTACTAATGTTGCTATTGTTATGCTAGGGTGGTAGTGTCCATTTATGTTGCATCAAGGCACAATCATTTTTTGGTTTTAAATATAGCCAATATACTAAAATGGTACTATAAAAAAGTCAAAGAATGACTATACAATGCCCAAAAACTGCACTCCAGCTCTAATATTTTATTAATATCATTAGATTGATAGATCTGTATGGATTTCAATGTCAAGGTTTGTACTGCTAAGACCTGATTTTGGAAATTTTTCAGACTTTGAAGACCTGTGGTTATCTTGCTGAACGACTGGGTTGAAGTTCATACCATGTCCTGCTCTGGTGATACGGCAGGCTCTGGGGGCAACAGCTGTTTTGGGGGTCGAACCACAGTGGGCATAATACGGTTGTGAAGAGATGTTTCCTCCTCAGTGGCCTCCTCCAGGATCTGGGCAGACAACAATTTAGAGAAAATAAGGTTCAGAAACATGTTGATGCAACAACAGTAAGATATATTAATTTACCATATAAATAAGATATAAATATTTATGTGTAAAAAAAAAAAAAATGAATGCAGTAATAATGAATTAACGTAAATTCCTTTAGGCACCACCATGTTGAGCAGAACTGGATAAATAAAAGGGTCTTTTGAATGGCAAGTTTAGTTTCAAAGCCCTTCCAGATAGTTCTCTCGACAAGACTGAAGTATTTACATGTACATCGCGAGTTAACTATGGAAAATCATTCAATCAAATTGATTAATATTAAATATTGTAATAGATTAACAGTCCTAGAAAAATATTTTACATAATAAATATATTTTAGATTCTTTAGAATGCTTTCATTTTTCATTAAAAGGAACACGCCGACTTATTGGGACTTTAGCTTATTCACCGTATCCCCCAGAGTTAGAGAAGTCCATACATACCCTTCTCATCTCCGTGCGTGACAAAGTGACAAAGTAACGGCAACATTTTCCTATTTACAGGTTGTGATTTGTATAGTAATATAGTTACGACACGCACGGAGATGAGAATGAGAATGTATGGACTTATCTAACTCTGGAGGATAAGTCCATAAGTGAATAAGCTAAAGTCCCAATAAGTCAGCGTGTTCCTTTAAGGGTGGTCTGACTAATAACTTTCCCCACTGTGCTTCCCTGACCAATATTATGCTTTAGATACACAACAACTCACCCAGCCTGTAGCCTCAAACATTTTGAGGTCCAGCGGGTCTCCAGACAGCTGGCCCTCTATTTTAGTAAGAGTGTGGCAGGTGGCCATACAAGCCACAAACTGGGACTTGACGAGATTTTCCTTGTATGCATTTTCCTCTGACAGGTGGAAACTAGAGAGGCAAAAGAAACATTTATTTATGTGATATTACATGATGAGAATATAAAATGATTCCATAAGCAATGATTTTCAATGACAAAAAACTAGTATATAGTAGCTTTGCACCACAATGTCTAGATTTATACCATTAATTTGCCTAAGAAATATACACATAATTTTTCTAAACATAATCTCATAATCAATAACTACTAGTCTTAATGTAGGGAAATAAATAACCATCACTCAATATTTCTGCACATTACAATATCTGACAAACAACTGTATTACTGTACACAGATTAACAAATACAAAGTATCTGAATAACTTCAGCTGTGTGAGCCAATCACAAAACAATCATCCCAGTTCATCATCAGTGAGATTTCAGCATTTGGAGGAAATAGAAACAAAACCTTCAGAAAAAGATATACCAGTACTTTCCAAATACTTTCCACCATGTAATCGGCAAAGTAATACAAGCACAGCAACGGCTAACTAAGACGATGACTTGGGATGCAGTGGCAATGCATTGAAACAGTGGAAGTTCCACGTTTGATAAATTAGAGTACAGACCAGCTTACCTGCCATTCTCAACCCTCTGGACTCCCCACAGGTCCAACCCATCTTCTGTCAGAGTTCCAGTCTGTACGCAGAAAGAAAGCAGAACTTTAGAAGTAGAGTTTGATTGAATCAAATCAAATTTCTGAAATCCAATTACTAAAAATGTTCTAATCCTATTACTATTCATATCACTATGTGAATATTTCTTAATATTTTGTTTGTTTCAGGTGTGTACTTTCTTGTTGGCCTCCAGACAATAGTCTTATTAATTAATTAAAACTTCTCTTCTTCAGCGATATGTAAGGTAAGTGCCTACTTGCATTGTAAAAACAGCAGTCATACCAACAACTAGTACTCACTTTGTCAAAGCAGACCAGGTTGATTTGCCCACAGATATTGATCCTCTGTGGACTGATGCAGAAAATGCCAAGGTGCTTGAGGCGTCGCTGGGCGTACACAATGCCAGCTGTCATGGCGGCTGGCAGCGCTGGTGGCACAGTGATGGTGATGATGTCCAGGGACTCTATGATGATGGTCTTAGCTGGGACCTGGGCAGGCAGAAAGAAAAAAGTCAGGAAACCTTTGTATGTTTGATAAGCACTTGTCTTTAAACAGCGATAACTCAGCACTTCTTAAACTGGTAATGATTCTAAGTTTACGCTCACTCATTGGTTGAAGGGGCAGCTAAAATCCTGGTTTGAGAGTCTGTGTGTCACATTTCCCAACATAAGCTGTCAAGAGCCACTTTTAAAACTGAACAGTGAGGTACAGTCTCTCCGCCGCATGTTTCTCCTCTGATTGTTCATGTTAACAACAAATCCAGAGCAAGAACTCAAATGACTAATCCTCTAAATCCGTTGACAATCTCACAACAACCATGCAATCATACAACAAGCGTTACAGAGAAGGAAAAACTGTCTCAAACTAGTTCACGTTCTGTAGCACACTGTGATTCAGAAATGCTGTTTGTTGTTAAAAAAGCTTTTGCACAATGTTGCACAAAGGGAAGGAAAAGCAAAATAACTCATTTTCACCCACCCTTTACTTCTGAAAGTCTGAACCCATGTAACTCAAAATCAGAACATTGGCATTTGTTAAATCTGCTGGTCACCTCCAAGATTACCTTTTTCAGGATGCTGAGGACGATGGAGTAGACAAAGCCAATTCCAGCCACAGCCACCAGACACAACAGGAAGAGGTAGGCATCACGGTACAGCTTGAAGTCGGTAGGTTTTGGGTAAAGTATGGAGCGCACCAGCTGGCCTTTGGCTGTGCTGAAACCTGCGTGAAGAAGTTGTTATGAAAAGTTCTGAGTGGAACGTTGTTAAATATTTGACCTTACACTCATTTCAGACAGGCGCTCAGGTCTCTGAACTGTGAAGAACAAGGATTAAACTGCAAAGCAAGTAATATGATGGCTTCCTGAATGAAAGGGATATTTCAGACCTCTGAAATGCTGCGTTTCTCTTGTAATGAGCAGCAGTAGAACCTGGGATTTCTGTGCCTTTAGATAACAGTCTTTTTATTGTAAGTCTGTTACAAACCCTTGTATTTCAGTCAACTTCGTTAAGTACAGCTCACTCTATGGAAGTAGCATCTCCAGCAAGATACTGAGGTCATTACACGTCGGGTCAGCATGTCAGTAGGATTACATCATAGAAGCAATTCTCATATAGTAAGTTGTGTCTCTCAGTAAAACTGAAAAGACATTTACACCAAGTTACAGATCTTTCAAACACACCACTTCTAAATACATATCCAACCCAACCCACACCCACACCCACACACACCTACCTGTGCGGACCACCACAGCCTTGACCAGTTCGCCTGTGTAGAAGCGGGTCTGGATGACGTGGGTGCCACAGAAGAGTGTGTGTCTCTTATGCTCCTCTGTGTTATAGGCACTGTCAGCCTCCTCGCCACTCTCCCCAGGCAATGGGTTTGGGAGGTTGGTCTTTGTCACAGGAACACTCTCGCCTGATGGGGCAGAGATTGATATTAGGACCAGCTGATGGGAGATTTACAGGAAAAGCATTTTGCGGCTTGGTGTCTTTTGTGGTAGTGTATGTACAAATATTCCAAGAGTCTCTCTCTCGTTCAACTTAAATTTTCAGATGTCGCCTCTAACCTGTGAGCATGCTTTCATTGACGATGCAGGTGCCGCTGACCAGCACGGCGTCACATGGCATGATGGTCCCATTGCTGGGGATGACCATCACATCACCCGGCACCAGATCAGTAGACAAAATCTCTTCAATTTCTGCCAGGAAGGGGGGTGCAATGGAGGAGTGGAGAAGGTATACGTGTGCATTAAATACAGACAGGTGGAGTGCAGTGTGGATAACAAAATAGAAGACAGAAAATGATGAGTATGAAGAAAGGTGAAAAGTGTGTAAATGAGCAGTAGTAACAGTAGCAGATGGTGGATGTGGGGGTGAAAAAAGAGATATACTGTGTGTCAGAGCCCCAGAGTCTTGTTCAGCAACTCTCATTACTAACGCCTCTCTAGGCAGCAAGAAAAAACCTGAGGCATCACAAGCAGGGGTCTGTGCAGCAAATGGATGCAAAAAGAAAAGTATAAACGGTGTACAAACTTCCACGGCAATGTTTTCAACTCATTTTGAGCATGAGTTTAATTTTGTCCTTTGGCCAACTAATGGAATTAACTGTAATTGGCTATAAGACATCTGATGATACTGCCAATGCTCATGCATCACCTCTGCAGACATAATCACCTATTTTAAAAAGGAGTTCAGGCATACCAAAGCATGTGCAGAACTATTAAAGAGTGCTTTTAAATGTATACACGTTATGCCTGCTGTCTAACAAACACACTCTCTCTAAGTCTGCGTTGTTCCACTCTAGCAGCCATCTGGAGGACAGCCAAAGCAGGATGACTGTGTAATTGAGTTTGGCCAAGCACAGAAGGCACACACAGGTTTGGTTTGGAAAGGACTCATCAGAAGCAGGAATAGAATACATCATGCTGTGTACTACTATTAAAATGACTTGACAGAGGCCATCTGCAAAAAATAAATAAAAATAAATAAATTGACAAACCATTGCTGGCTCGGCATACAGACACACGGACAACACTGTGAGTTGCCACCATATCGTGAAGCATGACGTATTGCTGGAAGAAAGAACAAAGAACACAGATGAGAAACATTAATTTGCATACCAAATTGCATGGCAATCTGGCCAGTAGTTGTTGAGGTGTCTAGCTCTGGATCAAAGTGTTGGGACGTATGGATGGATGGGGAAAAACCAATATAGTCAAACAGAAGACAGATTAGGCCCTGTTACTAAAGTAAAAATAATAGCAAAAAGCTGCCATAAATGTGTCTTAACATGTGAATAAAAAATCTTTATTTCAACTACAGTAAACATAATCCAGTTACAAATTGTGAAATGTGAGGGGTTAATGCTGATCTCTAAGCTTGTGTGTGAATGTATGGAACAGCACATGAATCTCATTTCTATTCCAATTCCATTTAACTAGGTCTTGCCATAACTATGAGGTCAGATAAATGTCTCTGGATTGATAAAGACTCACCTTTTTGATGGTGTACAGAGAGGTAGCTATGGATATGACCGACATGAAAAGAATGGCCACAGCATAATAGTAATACTCATCGGCACACCACAGGATCACGCTGAAGAGCTGGAAGATGTAGAAAGGGTTGAGTACCTGCAGGAGGAGACAGAGAGAGAGAGAGAATGTAGTGTGACAAAAGCAGAGGTGAGAAAATTAAGACACAACTACAATGAATTTACAAACAGAGATGTTTACTTCAGGACATGACCAAGATGCTACCAGGACACTGAGGGGAAAAATCTGCTGAATACAAATGATCAAGTTCCCATATGTCCACATAATTCCCATTTACAAGATATAGTTATTTATGTAGCTTGAGATATTGGTGATACATGTGCAGGTATTTTAGCAGTGTCCCAGGTGTAGGGATAAGATACCACAAACTAAGTGTTAAATAATAGTGCCAAAGAGGCCCAAATTGTTTGAATGTGAGCTGTGACTCACATCACTGTGTTGGTCTGCAGGGGGTATTAGTGTAGTATTTACCAACAGACCTCAAACATATTGTAGATACATTCCTCTTGTAGAAATACAGTAAGTAGATGTCCCAAATAGTTTCCTTAATAAGTATGCACATAACTGGAAAGGTCTCTATGTCTACTAGCTGCGAACGAGTAAAAGTTAGATACTGTAGATTAGTTAGTGTTGGCTGGACATGTTTGCTTTTGCAGGAACTGAACTGAAACTGAACTTTACAAGTATGCAACCTGTAATGGACGAGCACACAAGTTGACAAGGTGTCTTTCATTCAGGGACAATTCAAACTCTGAGTTAAAGAAAATGCTGCCTGTGTTAATGCAAACTGGGCCCTACCTCTTTGATAAGCAGCTTGAAAACAGAAGGCACTTTCACTGCAATTTCATTCACTCCGAAGAACAGTCTCCTGGCAAGAGGTAAAAGAAATATTCATGAGCCAAGTGTGTACCAGATCTTCATATACACACACGCACGCACACACGATATAAAATATTATTAAAACAAAAATAAAAAAAGTTATTAAAACATTGTGCATTGTAAAAGACAAATAGGCTATAAAATCAATTTCTTAACTGCTAGTTACTTAGCTGCTCTTTTTTTCTGCTTGTGGCTCTTTGCTGGATGGCACTCACAACAAAGAGCTACTTGACACATGCCACTATACCGATGTGGTCTAGCGGGTTAAATCGGCAGACAGCTGACAACCTTGTGGATGTGGTGAAGACAGGCTCACGCCGCCGACCGCTGTGGACTTCTGTCAGCTGTGCAAGTTGTTCCAGGAAAGTGGCTGCTAGTGCCCACGACAATGCACGGAACAACGTGGCAGAGCAACCGCTACGAGTCATCAGCTGTCCACGGAATGCGGAAAGTATGTCCGAGCCACCCGGACGGGTGAACTGGGACTCCATTGACGGCTTTTTGGTTAACGGTTAATGATCAGTTAACGAGGGTCGGCTATTGGTCAGAAAAAAAAAAGCAGTGTGACCTATCCTTCAAACAGGTACGATGTTACCTGTACTCCTGCTGGTTCCTGGTCAGGGCTGCACTGTGCTCTGAGTGGAGGGTGGAGCAACTGACCTGCAGATCATCCAGGCCACTGTAGGAGAAATATCGGTCAAAGCAGAAGACAAGTCAACACTTTTGATTACACATAACTGTGCTAGCAACGTTAGTGTAACATTGAATACAGTTGTAAATGCAAAGGCTTATTTGTTTTACTTTACAGTTCTTATGAGTTAGTTATCATTACTGTTGTGTATTACTGTACACATACTGCCAGATAAAACCCTTAACCAATTTAGCTTACTGAAAGGGAGGGGTTTTCTGTAGCAAAAGTGCCTGCAAACTAAACTAAAAATAGCCCATAGAATTTCTGGAGATAATCAAAGAATGCTTACGTAAAAACGTCAAAGTTCTGCAACCCGTCGTTCCAATAATACTTTGTGCTATGGAAGGTAAAATAGCGAATCTGAGGGAAATACAATAGGGGAGGGGCAGAGAAAGTCACGTCAGCATTGCTGTATTGTTGTCCACATGCTTAAAAGGCAAGAAACAAAGTACATTTAAAAGGAAACTGATGAGCAGATTCACAAAGTGCAACATATATAATTCCAAAAAAGTCCATTTGAATAACTGGAGGAAATTAATTTGTATTGTTAGCACAAGGCCTTATGTAACAAACGTGGTTAATAGACAGTGCCCACAGGGACAGCAAGGCTAATGAGTGCATGTGTCTCTGTGCCTTAACAAAAGAGAGGGGCAAAGGAAGAATTCAGTTTTATGTAACATATATTTAACAATCTGTAATATCACTATCATAACATAAGTATGGAGTGTAACTACACATTAAAACATGGCAACCCTGCTATCAACTTTGGAAACAAAACACTGATAGGTGGTTGCCAGTTGGTGCATTGTGTGTGTGTGTGTGTGTGTGTGTGTGTGTGTGTGTGTGTGTGTGTGTGTGTGTGTGTGAGAAATACAGAATATATTGTGGAGATGGGTGCCTACCTGTGTGGGCTGGTAGTCGGCATATCTTCTGATGATCTCCTGAGCATGGCTGCCATCAGAGGGGTGGGGGGTATGTCCGTTTGCCAGAGAAGGGGAGGAGAAGGGACAGGATGGAGAGGAAGGGGAGGTAGGGGAGGTGGTCTGGGTCTCCAGGCTGTGGAAGGGATTACTCCCCGGGGCCAGCATCACTCGCACCCTGGCCAGGAACCAGCGCCGGAACTCGTCCTAGTCAAACAAATACACACAAAGCTCTAGTACTGGACTTTGAGGGACCTTCACTCATTAACCCCATAACCCCCCTTCATTATTAACTAATCTTAACACTTATTCTGCTGTCTTTAGTACATTTCTGTCAAGGATGCCTGTGTAAAAACATTAGGAGGCCAGATATATATATATATATATATATATATATAGCATATGGCCCTTATGTAGCCACCTTAAAATATTGAACTGCATTTGGTGCTTCGCAGGTGTTATTTTCAGACCCTGCTTTACCCTTCCTAACCCTACTCTAACCATAAACCAAATTCCTCTTTAAGAAGTGAGCAGTAGCAAAATGTTTACACTTGAAGGGTGCTCTTAATGCTTTAACCCTAATGAGGTTATTTAAAATTCAACAGCCACATAAATGGAATCATGCACAGATGGTCATGGAGGAATGCAAACACATGCACAACACACACGCACGCGCGCGCTGGTGTGACTGTCTGTAGGCATCAGTCAGGCTAAATGTATTTACAGTAATACTAGAACATATCGGTTGTATTCACAGTTTTAAAAGCTCATGAGCTTGAGGTTTCTATTTTTACCTATAGTATATCTCAAGCTGTGCCTTACAGGATTTGGACTGGACTCTCCTGCAGTTAACTAGCTTGAAGATTTAAAAAGAAGAAAAAAAAAAGAACCCTGGGAGTGTTTCTATTAAACCACAGAGTATAAAAGTAACATAAAATATTTTTTTTTAATTATGCTTGCTAGATGCACGATACTGAAACAGGCTTGCAAATTAAGATATAGGATGCTGCTACACTGGGCTACAGTTTAACCTTTTTATACGAGCCACAGTGGTAAATCTCTTACTGCACTACTTTACCATTCAACTACCCTTCTGGGCTTTGAATGGCTCAACATTTGTAAACATCTACTTTTTAACAAACTATTGAAATAGTATAAATGTAAATAAAAAACCTCACATCTTAGCTTGCAATAAGCTGCTTTAACACTTATTTTTATTATCGATTAATCTGCTGATTATTTTCTTGATTAATTGTTAAGTATGATTGGGTACCGAGACCCGGTGCTAATACGGCATCGGTACCTTAACGACCGGTATCTACCGGACCGAATAGCAGCGCGGATCTAGGTGCCTCATTTCGGTGCCAGTTAAATGCCTGCGCTGTTTTCTGATGCTCCTAAACGGACATTACAAGCAACAGAAACATCACTGTATGTGACACAAGTTAACATTAAACTTGGCAGCAGGTAACGTTAGCCTACCGTTAGCTAGCAGCTGGATTAAACACAGTTAAAATGCTGGCAGCTAAACGGTGTAAAGTGTGACTGTATTTCACTGTAGAGGATTCTAACACCGGGACGTAACAATCTGCAGCTGCCGTTGTCAGAAAAAACACACAGACTGTATGTTTACTTGAAACTGGTAGCCTTGTGGTGCATTTAAAGTTATTGTAAACTACCCTATTCCCATCTGGTGGTTGTTTTTGTCGTTTAACAGTTTAAAGTTATTGTTATTAGATTATTAATAAATCATTTTATTTTGACCATATGGCCTTAGCACTAAACAAGCTGTTCTTAAATGTCACGACTGTAGTTTTTGTGCTCTTTTTTTTCTTCTTTATGCTGGTATTGGTTCAGGAACCGGCACCATTTTAGGCACCGGTATCTGAAAAAAACCCAAACAACACCCAACCCTATTATTGAGTCTATAAAATCTTTAAAGGCAGAGGTGGCCTAAAGGTTAGAGATGCGAGCTTGTGACCGGGAGGTCATCGGTTCAATCCCAGACCGACAGAATAAAATCTGGGTGGGGAAAGTGAAAGAACAGTGCTTGTCCCTCCCTCATCACCACCACTGAGGTGCCCTTGAGCAAGGCCCTTAACCCCAACCGCTCCAGTGGAGCTGCTCAGTGGCCAGCAGATCAGACTGTGGTTGTACTGGGCAGCTTCCAGCTATGAATGTGGAACTGCGTGAATGTGATCAGGGCGTTCCTGCAAAAGAGAGGCTGCCTCTCAGTGAACCTTCCCATAATAAATAAAGGTTAAAAAAGATTGTGAAATGAATGCCATTTACAAATTCTTCAAGCCAACGGTGATGTCTTCAATTAGCTTGTTTTGTGCGATAAACAGCCCAAAACCTAAAGACATTTAAATATACGATCATCCATGACAAAGAAAAGCAGCAAATTATCACATCTAAGAAACTAAAACCAGAGAATATTTGCTTTAAAAATGACTAAAACGATTAATCAATGATCCAAGTAGAGTAACTGATTAATTATTGCATTATGCATTATATTCTCCGTTCTACCTACTGTGGAGCGCAGCAATACCACTTCGGCATCACGGGCTGTGGTACGGTTGCAGGTGGATTTGACGCACCACTCTGGCATCCAGTAGAGCAGCAGGAGGAGGAAGCCCCCTGTACACAGCACCCCGATGCCCACAAGGGCCAGCCGCCAACGACAAAAACGGTAGCCCTGCAGCTCCTAAAGAGTGTAAAGAGAAAAGGGTCTGCAGTCTAATAGGTTCGGAAAGCATGAATTCCCACATTGGCACTGATGTAAAATAAAAGAGGCATACCATCTCCTCCTCTTCCCCTTTGTTGAGGACCTTAAGATCTTCCTTCGCCATGCTGCAGAACAGTATGCCAAGCCCCTCCCTTAGTCACTGGAAACACAACAGACAAAATGTCAGAGAGAACAGTGTGGAAAAACATTTCAGCTCTGAAACAGCAAATCAAAAACAGTGGTTCGACACCAGAGGGTCAGACCCCCCAGGGATGGTCACAAGATGCTTTCCAACAATATGATGCAAAAGAGTATTGTGTGGAAAATACTGTGTATTTGTCATCAACACATTTATCCCATTTTGCTATATATAATGATGCAAAACAGGCTGAAAAGCTTTATTTTACGCAGTTAACTCTGGATTTCTGTGTCCCGTACATACAACGGTGCTGAGCAAATGAGGATGAGGAACAACTGATATTGTCTCATCTAATTCATCTAAAATGCATGTCTGATGCTTTCATATTTCAACACTTTCACTAACATTAGGTTAGAGACCTAATTTACCTGTTGGGCCACAGGCTAAAGGAAGTGACACCACCGAAACTAGCAATTAGTCTGACTGGCAGAGAGATGTTGCTGTTTGTAACGCTAGATTTGGTTTATCAAAGACGCTAGCAAAGCAACACAATACAGAGCATAAGCACAGCAGAAACATCAGATAGGTCGGATCACAGTGTTTTAATTATATATATATATATATATATATATATATATATATATATATATATATATATATATATATATATATATATATATATATATATATATATATATATATATATATATATATATATATATATCTCTTTAAACAGTTATGGCTCAAAATGATAACAGAAATAAACAACTTTTCCAGTTTTACATCTACACATTTTGATTTGGTCTATATTAGAGTGTGGTCTAGACCTACTCTATCTGTAAAGTGTCTCGAGATAACTCTTATGATAACGTTATGATTTGATACTATAAATAAAACTGAACTGAATTATAAGGATAGGGAGTCTATAAGGATAGTGAGTGGTGCAATGGAGAGGCAGCAGATGAGAACACTGACAAAGACTTACAAATGTGTAAGATTGTAATAATGATTTCCAAGCATCATGGACTTATTTGATAGGTTACATTCAACATATTTTGAATACAGCCGTGGTGACACCTGCTGTTGCCTGTTCAGCAGCAGTGTTCTTGTAATTCACCTCATTGTTTGAATGACAGGTTAGTCATCTGTGCCTTCTGGTAACCTAGGCCCAGTTTTATTACACAAAGTCTCTCTTTTTTCCTGCAGGCACCCATCTGGTTATGTGGCAGTTCACTTTTATTATATGCATTTTACAACGTTCACACACCTTTCCCAATGCACACCCTATACTACTGGCAATGGTGATGTACACATCCCATGCCTTTAGAGGTTTTGTCATGTATAGAATTCAGTTACTTTTGTTAAATAAGTTACTTTAATCTCTGAAACAGTGTGTCTCCCACTTTGTCTTAGCCTTAAGAGCCAGGTTGTGACAGCAGCAAAGATAAAGACTAAGCAGGTGCCTTACAATTCCATAATCAAAGTATTTTAGAGTAGATTTTTTTGGAATAATCCATTTAGAGTGATTTCTCAGCAGCATACAGTACTAAACACAAAATCAGAAATGTGTCAGTGAATATTAGTCAGTAGGTAAAACAATTATCAGAAACTGGAGGGGGATGACACTGCAATGCATCTAAACAATCACTCTCAAGGCATTAGGCATGAGATATAACTTTTTCAGTTTTGCCTATATTTAAAATATAAATCACAAGCAGCAGTTTCTACTATAGACAGATTTTTTTTAGTTTTTGAGACAAGTACATGCATTATGGAAATGTTCAATCGTACACAGACTTTAAGGAACAGGGTGAGCTGGGATGCAAAGGTTCTCCCCAACTGTCAAGAACGGCCAGCACTTCCAAGACAGCTGCTCCACCTCGGAACACCTGAGATTATCGCTTAAGAGTGTCAACACACACAGACCAACTGACATCATGAGATATGTGTGTTACCCAAGATCAAGCTTGACCCTATTACCCACCTCTCAGTTGTCCCTGAGGACCAGCCAGCTGCCAAAGAGGGCACTGTCACTTTGTGGGAGTGTGTATGTGAATTCTGCATTAACAGAGAGGGGCATCTACGTCAAAATATGAGCAGGGCCCTGGAAATACCAGTTAGGCTGCAATCTGTTTTATGTTACAGAGAGAAAGAGTAAAACATGAATGTGTATGGATTAAAACAAGTAGTATGAAGGAGAGGTTAAAGGTTACTCGCACGGCTCAGAGCACAACAAAGACAGGACGCCCTGTGAACTAGAGGTTGAGATTGAAAATCAGAGTTGGAAATCAGTAAGTCAATCAGGTCCACTGTGGATTTCACTAGGGCTTCTGGGGGAACTGGTGACCCAGTCAGGGCTCTACAGCGCAAGCATTTCGCTCACATATTGTTCTTTTATCGGTAAGAAACCTGGGAGTGAAATTAGTAGAGCTGAAAATATGACTCTGGACACAAAATCAATTCAGTGCACAACACTTTCCCTAATGCAACGGTTTAGGAAAGCATAGTAACATTCTCCATTGAAAAACAATGGTCTTCATCTGTGCAGTGATGGTTTCTTTGTATGTTTGTATGAAAGAGTACACACACACACAAACCTATTTTTTTTTTTTTTTTTTAAACGCATTAAGTGACACAAACACAGTTATCACTGAGGTACGCTGCCACAGTGTGTCAGGGCATGGTGCCCATAAGGCCACCCTGCTACTGTCCCCACCACCCTGTAACACCCCCTGATCCTGCATCACTGCCCACCACACTCTGATTTTATCTGCCAGCTGCAGCCGGGTGGACTTTTTCTCTGGCATACAGCGGGATATTTTGCTTAGGACCAAGCCCTTCCTAGTATTTTACAATAGCAGCCCCCTGGCCGGCGCTAGGCAGTGCAACAAGAACAATCCCTCCCACCTCTCTGCTATGACTGGAAATGTCGACACCAGTGCATCATGCACACACTCTTTTACAAGATTGCTATCCTGGCATGGTGACTCACAGATAACACAACTGTAACCAAAGATTGTTACATAGTCTGTTATGTTGGAATCATCTGTTCTGCTAAAAGAGGTTTGTGACCTCAGAAAACATACAAGGTCCCATAATTATAGGCTCCAAACAGAAAAGAGGCCAGGGTTCAAACTTGGTGGCTAAGAAGCCAGACATGTTAACCCCGTTTATGGTTCGAGTACCAATATGTTACATGTTAACTCAGGCTGGAAACAAGTTAAGTTATATTTTCATTCAGGTTAACTTGTGCAAGAGCAGGGATGGGGAACTGTTGCAAAACCAATGTGTATTATTTGGTCACAAAATTATTTTTTTTTAAAACAATGTTAACATAGTGTACATCAGAGTGAAAATAAAAGAAAGAACTGACAACAAAATAATCCAGAGTAAGCCCCCATAAATAACCAAACCGTGTTACATGTAAAAGGTTACTTCACAGCTAGTCAGTATAATTGCAGTGCACTCATCTCTGCCTGGGTATCTGGTGTCTGTTTGAAGGTGGTGATCTGAAGATGGTGAAGACATGAAATTATGAAAAGTAGCCCATCAATACGATGTCCGTGCAGGGCCGGTTCTAGCCCTTTGGTTGCCCTAGGCGAGATTGAGTTTTGCCCAATTACCCAATTTATACTGGAAATATCTTTATCTAAAAAGGAAACATAGATTACAATCCAAATATAAAAACATAATGGAATATATTGCAGTAAGGCTCTCAGGCATTCTATATTGCTTTTAACTATTTATTCTCCTGTAGATCAACATTTTTTAAATATATCTGAGTCACAACACATGTATCCTAGGCATCATTTACTCTTTCCACTTTTGCTTCTTTTGTTGAGGAAGTAACCTCCTTAAATGTGCATATTAAAATTATTCACCTGAATGATACATGAATTCATTTTAATGAATATATAAACCCCTGGACTGTAATATTTCAGATGTGTTTGAGCAAGATTTCTGCTCATGTTCAAAACTTTGTGCACATTCAAAATACAGTATATCTCATCTGTGTTCTCTGAGGTTTGGAGGAGTCATAAAATAAAGTGATAATACAATAAGCTATTACAAGAATAAAGTCACTATATTTCAGAAAATAATCCACCTGCACCATAGTCTGCTGTGCCGTACGTGATATCTCTGCTGAGACGGTAGATGTCAGACCTCCTGACAGACTCAGAGCCCTGTTTGGGACACTGGTCTCTGAATGAGACACTAGGGAAGTGGCTGTAGGCTACGCTGCTCTACATCGGAGGTGGAAACACAAAACTACGCAGAAATAGGGACACATCTGCTGCAGCATGTCCACAGCAGAGCGCGTCCATAGTCCTGGATCCTCTGGCAAAAACTGGTCTGCACTGCTCTGCCTACTTTCCAGTTCCTCATCTCTCATTTCCACTGTACTCAGAGCTCCCTGCTGTCTTCACTCCCATCATCCTCAATCACATCTTTTCCATCATCTTTCTCTATGAGGGATACATCTGATATTAACCTCTTATCCTAATTATAACCTAATATAATAAAACACACTAACATGTTAGTGTTACTTAACACCTTTCAGTCAAAATGGCTAAACATGGTTTGCTTTAATTTTGATATAAGCTCACCTTGTCTCAAATCCAAAGAGGAGGATGAGGGGTCTGTTGCTACTCCACTCCCTGCTGTGACAGTTTCTGAAACTGAGGGCCATGTGTTCCACAATGTTAACATCTGCTTCTACTGAATCTGACATAACTATAATGTTGACATGATATGTATCTACCGATGAGCTACCAAGCTACCTATGACACTGATTAGCCTATTACTGCTAATTATAGACATTATAGCCTATTCATGGGGGGGGGTGAGACCTTTTTGTATACAAAATGTAGTGGGTCAATCAACCAAGTTATTCAGCCAATACACTAAATTTACATTTCATCTGATATGCATTATGAAATGTTATTAGGAAATAAAAATATCCAGGTAAAATCAAATATATTCCAGACTTTTCAAGGGCCCTCTCTCCCCTTGGGCCCTGGTAATCAGTATTGGTTTTACCCCCGGTCTGATGCCCCTGGTGTCTGTGCCGCTGCTCGTCTCTATTTCTCCAGAGAGAGTGGACACTAAGCGACGCACAGGTCTGCTTCTGAGCTCCGTGTGTTTGAGTCTGACCTGAGACGGGAAACGTCGCGTAATGAAAGGTTGACCAGTAAACGTGTGGCTGAGGGGGCGCCTTAGGATGATCATGTTTAATAAACACGTTTTATTTTGCTTGTCGTTCTAATTCTATTATTAATGGGAAGTAGACCTAAGGGCGACACGGCGCCCCCAACACATTTGACGCCCTAGGCAGTCGCCTAGGTCGCCTATAGCAATCACCGGCCCGATGTCCGTGAAAAAAACAAGAACCCAAAGCAGAGACTCAAGAGTTTGGAGAAGATTTGGGTTAGCTCATGGATGTCCGTGGGTAGCATTAAGCAGCTGCGCATGTACATTTCAGAAATGTGTGCAATTTATTCAGTAAGGAACATTCACTCTTCTAGGCTGCAACTCCTTAGCAAGCAGAAAAAAGATAAAGGTTTCTAGTTGGTTAGTGGTGTGCGCCTACCTTGAGAGCCAGGGACACGAAGCCCCAGGCGGTCCTGTTCCCCGCAATTAGCTTGCTCTCTCACCAAACCAACCTGGAACCCTGGGGGAGCAAAAAATAAAATACAAAAAATACAATGCACATTAGGGCTGCACGATATGAGGAAAATATGCAATATGCGAGAATGTTTTTGAATATTGCAATACCAATATTACTTGGGATAAATAAACAGATATTAAAGTGTACTCAGTTCTGCTGCTTTCAGTATTCTGCTAAAATTCAACAAATTGCTTGTTGAATTTAAAACCAATGAAAGAGATAATTTTCAACATTTATTTCTTGAAGAAAATTGAACATTGAATATAAAAGGCACCACTAAAAAAAGTGAGTTAATTTTAAGGTGCAGTTTTCTACTAATAGTTTCTTTCAACTAACAAAAAAATCGGAGTGTCTTTCCCGATATGTCGCAGCCTTTCGCAATGTGTTTATTGCGCCGGTTGATATAGCGATGACGATAAAAAAAAACTATATATTGTGCAAAACTTTAGGTCTTTCCAGTAAACTGACTATGATAAACTGGGGAGAGAGACTTTCCCAAAACAGGAACATATCATCCCAAGGGAAAACAATAATGGTTAATCGGTATTGAACTGGTAATGTAAAAGCACATGCCAAGGTGTTCACTGGTGTACAATTGTAGAGAGGATAATCTACTCATTGTGTATGCACTTAGCAGGTACATAGATAGGACCCTCTTTTAAGTATGGACTTGACAACTGACAATCATTTCATTTCGTTGTCTCTACTGGCAACTTTTTGAATTCTTTTATAAAAAAAAAAAAAAAAAAAAAAAAAAAAAGAGAAATTAAATGGAAATGGGTTAACTGTTACGTGAAGTAAATAAGTCCAATAATAAGTTGTCAGCATTATGAAATACCCCAGAGGGGAGTACCAACACCGAGACCACATCAACACTGATGCAGATTTTTGGACAGATTATCATGGACTAGACAACATTGGAGGGTAGGTGCTAGGTTTTCCCATCATTTCAAATTCAGACGTACTTCTTCCTGCTCCCACTAGCCCCTGTGGACTTCTGTTGTCGCTAATCCTGTCCCGTTCAGACCCTGTTCATTTAATGCTTCATCCCCAGTTATTTCCCAAAAGTAAAACCTGGGAACTGTAGTTGGCAACATGATAAGCAATGTCTTGAGCAAATAATCATGACCTCATGTTGAAATGGCTAGAGTGTATATGAAAGAACTTTCAAGTGATTCCTCCTGACTCCCATCCACTCACGAGGCTTGGTATTCCTTTCCTGTCCCAATGTCATAATATGATAAATATAAGGATGACAGGAGAAAGCCCTGTTTTACTGGAATATAAAGGCCCCTTATAGGGCCTCTAACAGTCAGCATGAGGGCATAAGAGATATTTATAGATTCCTCCAGCCCTGCCTAAAGCCACATTGTTGTCGCTCATTTGATTAGTCTGCTATTGTATTAACAAGCAATGCTGGCATGGGAAAAAAAACACATGAGGCAGCTGTTGATTTTTTTCTAAAAACAAGATTAAACATGACAATCATCAGTGTTCCTGGAAAGAAATTGTTAGAAATCAGCAGCTCAGTCAGAAAAAAAAAAAAGTACATGTGTATCAAAACACAACAGAGGTAGAAACATGAATGACAGTTGTTGAGAGTCTAAAAGCAGATCTGGTTATATGATTAAGCACAACTTTTACAGAGGTCAATATGTATTATGAAGTGATTATCTATGGACCCAATTCATTATTAATTTATTTGACAGTACTATGAGCTGTCTGATTCCAATTTGCTTTCAACCTACTATCAGAAATGTGTTCATTATCATTATAATTTGTGTGGGATTATGGCTTACTAACAAACATTTTCTTAAATCCTCAATCTGCTGATTATTTTTTCAATAAATACATATTTTGGTCTATTAAAAGGTTAAACATTCAAAAAAAAAAAAAAATGTAAATCACAATATCTCAAAAACCCTCTCAAAAATTGTGTTGTTTTTAAATTGCTTGTTTTGTCCAACCAACGGTCCCTAATACAAATTATCACATTTAGGCCTAGTCACCGACAAATGTCTTTGTTTTTAGTATAGTCGGTTTGTCATTGTAATGCATTACCTCATGTCCACAGTAGAATAAGCTTAGTCATGCTTCAAGTCCCGTGTTTGCATGATGAGGATAAACAAGGGTTTTATATTATCATTTGCTAAATATCATTTGTACAAAGTTGAGATCACTTTTGAGTGAGGTCGAGCTTTTTGTAGCAGCTCAGACAATTTACATATATTTCACAACAACCTGAATATGGTATACAAATACAAGTATACAAATAAACTCCAGGATAGCTAAGACATAACTTTCCCTTTCTGTCCTGTTCTTCAACACACAAACAGAAAGGGAAAAAGTGAACAATGAGCCATGACCTAATGACAGAGGTCTATAATTCATGGAAGCATTTGGAGGAAAAGTGTTTTGTTACCATCATGCTCAGCACTCAATGTGCTTTCTTTATCACTTCCCCTCCTACTCATGGGGCATTATAGCCAAGCCTTGTTCCCCGCCATGGGCCAATCAAGCTGTTTATCACTGTGACCACTGACCTTACTAAAAATCTATGTCTATCTGCCCTTCCTCTGCTGTCTGAACAGATAACTCTTCCTCAGCCAATTTAAGAGCCCACTACTGACATAATCAAACAATTCCCTCTTATCAACTTTCCAAAGAAGAAAACATGCATTTAAATAAAATTTTATTTTAAATTCATGCATACAGAGCAGATGTAGCAAGTCAACAAGCACACAAATGCTTCCAGTTAAATAATTAGTTGGGAGAAAAAGCTAACAGGACAGATATGCAATTAACTGTAAAGTTCCTTGCCTCTCTTCAAACTCCGTTCAAGGCAAGCTTAACAAAATATGAATCACCTAGACACCTCACCCATAGATGTAGCAAACATCCACACCTCTCACAAAAATGCATAATAAATACAGGCTCTGTATGTTTTTAGATGATATACACACACACTTTAAATCACACAATGATCGATGCAGAAGGAAATGGGAGTTGGAAGCAACAACATGACATCATGACTTCTCGTAAACATACACGCCCACTTTCTTAAGCTAAGTGGCGGGTTATCTGTACGCATTTTGAGCTATCCGCATCTATGTCTACGCTGTATACAGCGGACGTAAACATACACGCCACTTGCCGTGTTAACGCGAGAAGAAAGCTACTGTAACGTGAAACGTGGGTTTAGGAAAAGAAGAACCGGTTGGGTTTAATAAATAAGAAATTAGTAAAAGAAGAAAGCAACTGTTGAGTTTAGGAAACGTGACACACGGGACACGATCACCCGTAGTCCTGGGTGAAAGTCCTGTGTTTGACCAATCCACCACCCCGACCAACCTCCCTATGCGGATTTTCGCCCTCTCATACTACTCGCTACGACGTAAATTCACATGCAATCGCAAGGTAATGTAAGTCAATGGAGGCCAAACAGCGTTGATAAACACACTAAAAAGCAAGTATGCGTTTTGATAACACGGCAATAATGGCATATGAATTGGCATGTCACACATACGCCATTTCATGAGATCAGTCTGGAAGCAACATGGATGAGATCGGGGAGTGGAGGACAAAAAGAGATCTACAAAGAGCCGGTATGTGAACTCTACTCCTGTGGAAAAAAAAATGGAGGGAAAGGGCTGGGAAAAAAACAATAATCCTACAGATCAAGTGGGTTGAGTTTTAAGTCAGACCACATGCTCTTGGATTAACAGTGGCATTGCCTGACAGTCTGTGAGAAACTGCTGATACCACTGTGCAAGAAATTAAAAAACGTTTTTACTTGATTGAGCGACTTATTGGTATGTGTAATAAATGTAATATTTCTATATGGATGTAATAGATTATTGAATTACTCAAAGTTTCCTTATTTCATGAGCAAAATAAAGTTGTAAATGTCAGTTCTTTATTAGGGCAAACCAAGATGAAAGACGTAAATCATCTGAGGTTTATTACAGTCCTACATATGAGAAAAAAAAAATAAAAAAATTCAAACATGTCCCTGTAGGGCTGGGTTTTGGCACTTGACAACTTCTCCAGTCGAACAATACCTGCATTCCATTCTTTTTGTACCCAGATCTAGTAAAAAAAAAACTATTTGTATGGTTATGCTCACAGCCAATTATGGCTGGGCAATATATCGATATTATATCGTCATCGATATATGAGGCTAGATATCGTCTTGCATTTTGGATATCGTAATATCGTGATATGACATACGTGTTGTCTTTTCCTGGTTTTAAAGGCTGCATTACATTTCTTCGATTTAATGCGATGGGTGACAGCAACAACAACCCATATAGTCGGTTGTGTGGTTAAGTTGAGCGCAGTGCATTTAACTGTACTCTATTGGTATCGGTAACACTTATACTGGAATTTGGTACTGGTAGTGTAATTTTTTAAAACGATACCCAGCCAGACAGAGAATATGTTTGGGCTGCTACTGCGTAGCGAATGGTGGAGTACTGTGATATCATGCTGCAGGCTAATTGTCTTCCAAGGTATTTTCAAAGCTAAAGTGTGCCTAGGAGTAATTTCTTTATGTATCAGAGTTCCATATGTCCACAGAGCATAAGAGTTAGATTTTCAGCAGTTGCTTTTTCTACACAGCATCTCATACAGTTTTGAGACTGTAAAATTAACCACTGTAGGACTCAGGACCCATTCACAATAGAAAATGCGATCCGGCGATTCACCACAGGGTTGTGCGGCGGTGGGAGTATCACTTAAATGGCTCATTTGTGTGACGTCCTGTTGTGTTGTTTAACCCCAATGCAGCACAAGTAGACTATGTTTCACAATTATTGTTTTCCGTCAGATAGTTTTCTGTCACAAATTGTTCTAACAGCTGCTGATAAGTGTGAGCTAGAGTGAACTGTGGGGGACACACCACAAAAACTATGAATGATGGTCCTCTATACATGTCAGCCAATAGCATCTGAAAACCGACAGCCAGTGTCCTTAGGAATGCAGTCGAGACATTCTCATTTTAGGACTGCAAGCAGATTTGTAAGGGATTAAAAGCTAAAAT
This sequence comes from Perca flavescens, assembly GCF_004354835.1. Taxonomy (NCBI): domain Eukaryota; kingdom Metazoa; phylum Chordata; class Actinopteri; order Perciformes; family Percidae; genus Perca; species Perca flavescens. Next base: position 21,414,438 of record NC_041339.1, on the reverse strand, counting down.
TTGTAGGTGCCAGGCTAAGCAAAGCCTTAAAAGCCCTCTGTAAAGTCCTTAAATTGATTCTAAAATAAATACACTACCTTACCGGCTGGATAGCCCTGATTTACAATATGATTTAAATCAGCAGGGAAATTTAGATCAACGATGAAATCAATCCATCTGCAAAGCATGATCTATCTAACTGCACAACTCTATTTTCAGCTTTGCGTCATGGTGTTACATTTCAAAGTTGTTTCTATTTTCATTTAAAGTGTTTAATCACTTCCACTGATGCGGGCCGCTGGTTTGTCCTGGTCTTGTTGGAGGCAAACCGCTGGCCCGGCACTAGAAAGATCTGTTTCTCTATCGTGCTGCTGCGGTGCTCCCACACCAAACAGCGCTGGGTTGGTGACAGGACGTTTACATGTCAGGAAATTTCTCATCTCCACTCTGAATCAACACTGGCAGGCTTTCCATCAAAAGGTGTTGTCTTAAAGCTCACCTGTGAAAAGTCTTGAGGCATTGGCTCAAAGGCCAGTGGAATATTGGCGCCTCATTTCTTAAACTGAGACGAAACCGCTTTCAAATCTTCAGTTTGGACAAGACCTCAAGCTCTCTCACAGAGAGGAAGAAAGTTTAAAGGTGAAAAGGGCAAGTTTGATTCCTTGATTCCAGGAATCCAGATGTTTGATGTGCAACATGAACTAAGCTAGTTAGGCTTCCCCCCTCTCTATGTCTATGCTACCTGGTTCAGTTTGGCTAATCTCCTAGTAGTAGACTTAATTCTAACAGAAGACAGAGCCACTTAAACTAAATATTAGATTAAATAATAGAGCTGCAATGATTAGTTGACTGTCTAAAAGACAAAAGTGAAATTCAGTGGATGGTCTGCTTATACACAAATCTGAAATGTGAACTTGTTGACTCACCAGTTGGGAATCTCTCTCACTGCTGTGCATGCATGGATCAAGTTAGGAGTCATAAATGTAGCTATATCATTTTATTGTTATTGTCATTATTGTCAGCACCCCCGTCCCCTCGGACCCTAACCCCCGGCAATATAGTTGTATAGAATTGTATGGGTAAACCCTGACGAACCTCCGGCAAATTTGAGATTTGCTCTGCAAGTCAGTCTGGCGAAGAGCCCATTCAAACCCATTTCCAATTCCTTTTTGTTTACATTCAACATGACGGCTACCGAAGCGCAGCATCACCCGGATCGTTGGTCTGATTGGTTGGACTATCCGACGCGCCCAGTAGGCATTTGAGCGGCGTCCGTTGGTGACGCCCCTTTGGAAATGAACTGTCAATGAACCTTTCCCAGACCCACTCTCAGTTACAACTGAGAAGGATCTGGTGTCAACCAGGCTACCTAGTCCTAGGTCAGGGGTCATCAATTACATTTTGCCGGGGGCCAGAATACAACCAGCATCATCATCAAGAATGAAGACGTGAACAAAAAGATTGCGTCATTCACATGCATATTAAGTAGCCACGTTGGTTTGTTTTGGTCTTATAATACATCCATAAATGCTCCAGCAGAGGATGGTTAGCTTAGCCAGTAGTTAAGTTTACAAGAATTTGTCCAAATTTCAAGATTTGTGGTAAACTAAGATAAACAGTTAGACTGCAAACCGACAGCTTTTGTTTTAGCTTGTTTGTTAAAATTTGCAATTTAGAGTAGAGTAGAGCTGTGTTTGTGTAAACAGCACGGTGGATGAGAGTGGACTGACCGATCAGATCAGATTGAAATATATCGCTTCCTACATTTGTATGCCTGTAGACAGGTGAGTGGGTATTGATACGTATTTACTTTTAGGTGTTATTGTAGCCTACTTACAGTAACGAGTGTAGCGGTATCTTTCCCGGTCAGGTGCATGTGCTGCGTGTTGTAACACACCTCTGCTGTGTGTGTGTGTGTGTGTGTGTGTGTGTATAGCTGTTCAGAATTCCGTCTATCTTCCAAAATGTAAAGCTTGTATCCAAACGAATTGTGCTTGGAGCTGCAGGCCATCTAATTATAACGACCTCATCCACATTGTCGAAATCATTTAGATATTGAGCCATTACATTGAAAATCTTTTAGATAACAGGAGCCTTTGAATTACTGTAGCCATCCTAACAACACACTACCTGAACGGGAACGCCTTTTTCTAGTCTCCCGTTTCACTTTCCACAATGCTGTCTTTGTCACAACGTGAGATCGATTACAGTTAGCTAGCTAGCCTGTTTAGGTTTCTTGTAATGTTAGCCTTAGTTATTTATTTCTTACCTTGATTTTGGTGCCTGTGTTTCAAAGCCATCTCCCGCGGTGACGTTTTTGGTGGAGCTGTTCGTTTAATAGCCGATTCGGAAGAAAGCAAACGTTTTGACTAGGGCTGCAACTAACGATTATTTTAATAATCGATTAATCTGTCGATTATTTTTTCGATTAATCGATGAATCGGATAAAAAAAAACAAAAAAGCATTCATTTACATCAACTCAATACATACATACTTGTTGTTATAGTTAATAGTTGTGTAAAGGTAAGTAACCCAAATAGCAGATACAGATACACACAGACTGACACGCAGAGACACACACACACATTCATTAAATTATTACCATCATTGTAGTAAGTGCAAGTTAAGTTCATTTATACACCACACACTAATATATTTGTCAACAATAACTGATATGGGACAAAGCACATAATATATACATGACAACAGATTGAAAAATTAATGGGCCAAAAAAGGCGAGTGAATAAAACAGTGTCTTTAGTCTTGCAAAGTATACCACCCCTGCTTTATTACTGTTATTACCGAGCTAACGCTAGCTTGTCATGCTAGTCAGCTGGATAACGAGTAAACAGCAGCACCAGAAGAGCTACTGGAGGGACATTACGTTCCTCACTTCAGATCGGAACAGAAGTAGGGTAGTGTAGTGACTTTACCCTGCTGTTGAACTCCCTTCCTCCTCATCAAGGACTCCAACATGTTTACGTTTTAGGAGCTGACTCATCACCGTGGTGCGCCCCTGCCATGCCGTGTCACTTTTGCTTATCTTGCAATTAACACGTTTCTGATTTATTTAGTGTGAAATGCTCCCACTCTCTCCGTATTTCCTCTATCCCCGCTCTGCACTTTTTTTCTTTTCTTTCGCTCCGCGCTGTTCCGCTCCATGCTCAACTCAAATTTTTTTTTAATCTCCGCTACTGAGTGGCGTAATAGTTGCGTGACACAACGAATCGATAATGAAATTCGTTGCCAACTTTTTTAGTAATCGAATTTTATCGATTCGTTGTTGCAGCCCTAGTTTTGACAATAAACTACATCAACACAACAGTATGTGGAGTTAAACTGGACGGGCCCAATAACCTCTGAATAGTTCTACTTGTTGTTAAATTGCAATGTGAGCGGCAGGATCATTTAAAAGGCAACCGCGACTACATTGTGCGTCTGCCCTATTTCTGATACTGTGGCGGAAGAAATTTTGCCATGGCGGGCCGCCACAATAAAATCAACATAGAGGAAACACTGTTACTAGGAAAACTCAGCCCAGAGTAATTTTATTCTCCCCAAAACAAGTTTCCTTTTTATTTTTCAAGAAGTATACCAAAAAAAAGAATAATCACAACTTTTTTTTTTGCGCAATTTCCACCATCTCTCACAACTTCATTGCAACAAAAAACAAAACACATTGCAACTTGTATTGCAATTTTTTACAAAAGCTCCCGCAAAATCTGACATTTTGGGCCGCAGCTATCTAAAAAAAAAGGCTGCGAAATCCTGGTGGGACTGAATAGAGCATATCACCTATGAATCATAAATTGTGTGGTCAAAGGCTGCACAGGTTAATGTGCGTTAGTGTGAAGCTTTTCTTTATATGGAACAACAAAACTCTCAACTCAAAGGTCACCTCCTCAATAAAGCCACACAAACAAATTATCTACTCAGCCTCACTGTTGCAGCATAGACCTGTCTGTTAATGTATTAAGTGAATAGACAATGAATAAATGTGTCCTGAGCTGCACTGTACGATTGTTATTTGAGCTACACAAATAAACTTAAACTCAATCGGGACATCTTTAAATTAAAATCGGTGTTGGCTATATAAAGCCCAATCCCTTTCTTATCTTCCGTTTACTGAAATATGTTGAGATCCGGCTATGCCAGCCATGACATGGCACTAATAAATTTGGTATAATTAATGATATCGACACTGACAGTGTGCAGCCACTTCAAGACTTGCTACCATTTGGCCAAGTGAAAATGTATCCCCACAAATGGACAACAAACATAACAAAAGTATTCACAAAAGCATTAATTCCCTTTGCTATGACAGACTTAAATAATCCTAACTGTTTGATGGAGGTTGCATAAAGTTGTATGGACATCATTAATTATAACTAAGGTGTGACAACTGAGTTTAGATTGAATATGCCTGCATTCGGAAAGCTAATTGCTGGTAAATCAATTATCTGGTCAAATCTACATCATGTTAAAGCAATACTCAAATTTTTTTTTGCATTTTGGGCTTGCAGTTCCTCTTTTCAAAGAGTTAAGAAGTCTTTTTGGTTATAAGCTTTTCCATTTAGGTATGGCAATAGGCGGAAAAGGTGCATATTATCAAGATATAAAGGACCAAAGGAACACTTACAATCACAGCTGTGTTATGTGTAACTTAACTGTCACAGGTCTACATTATAAAAATATATGTTTATCTTTCACAAGATAATGTTACCGACATCCCTGATGACATCCACCAGCAATAAATGCCTTAATTGCTGACATCGAAGCATTGCCTCAAGCTCAGTGTGCTTCATCGTGAAGACGAGAAGGCATCGCTGGATGTTGGCTAGCTGGCTAACGTTAGCCGAGCTCCATTGTTAGCCCGCTGATTAGTCACTAGCTTAATATTAACGTCAATGTGTCTTCTACGGTTGATCCTGCTTTCGGTTTCAGACCCTGTTGGAGCGAAACGGCGTTTCAAAGCCAACACTGACCGGTGTTCCCCGGAAACTCATCAGCTACCGTTAGCTTTATTCCAGCTAGCAAGGCACCGACTGACACATGGGTGATGATGACAGCGATGTAACGTCAGGCAAACATTCTCCAGAGTAACACACTCACCCAGAACCACCTCTGAAGATCACCTCCGAGTCATAGTGAGACGAGAGGAGCTGTTATCTGAAGGAAAACGTCGTTGAAGAGAAAAATGAACTAAGTGCAATAGAAAAATGTCGCAACAGGCAGAGTGGAGGCTGTGTGTTGACAGCTCAGACAGACTGAGTACTACAGCAGTAGTGTGAACTGGCCCGAACTGGCTGTCTGACGGCAGGAAGTGACACGTCGTGACATCACAGGAGGAGTCTACGCATAGACTGTAAATAAATAACACTCTATGAGTCTACGCCATGGATGTCTTTAAAAAAAAAATCTTTAAAAATAAAAAAAATGAATAAATAAAAAATAATGCACTTTTTGTGGAGCACGGGAATCTTTAATTGTGGGATTGTAGAATAAGAATCCATGACCTGCTGAATGTCTGTCTGTTCACCCTAAATATTATTACAGCAATAAAAGAGAGCTCATACTCTATGTGTCACAGCTTGGAATGACCACAGAAATGGCACGTGATGGTAAGGTAATAATGAAGTAATGATCCATTATTAGTATGATCAGCTCAGTACAATGCAGGGACAAAAATATGACATAAGGAAGCACAGAATTTTTGTATTGATTTCTTTAAAGGTCCCATGACATGGTGCTCTTTGGATGCTTTTATATAGACCTTAGTGGTCCCTAATACTGTATCTGAAGTCTCTTTCCCGAAATTCAGCCTTGGTGCAGAATTACAGCCACTAGAGCCAGTCCCACAATGAGCTTTCCTTAGTATGTGCCATTTGTGAGTCTGTACCTATTGAGGAGGAGATAGGGGGGTGCAAGGTGGAGAGTGGGGTTGTGGCCTTGACCAACTGCCACTTTGCTCATTTGAAAGCCATGATGTCTCTCTCTAATGGGTGGGCCAAATTCTCTGACTCTCTCCAGTTAATTGGGATACAGTATGGGACAACATTTTCCATTGTTCCAAGAACCCAAATCACCAGCAGATCCACTTCAACATATGTCATAGGACATACTGGACTCCTCAGAAGAGATACGTCTCTAAAGTCATTCCCACTTCCTATTGCACATTCTGTCAACCTGAACAAACTGGAACTTTCCTGCATATGGTCTGGGAGTGTGAACAGGTGCATGAGTTCTGGAATAAAACAACATCAATATTATCTGACGTGATAGGATGTCGACTTCCTACTGACCCGATTGTCTTGTTACTTAATGACGACTCTAAATTACACCTGCTTGGGAGACAGAAGAAAGTTTGGCTAGCCGGCTCAACCGCAACCAAGAAAATGATAGCTCTCCCCCCCACTCGCTTTGTATGAAAAACTGGTTGGCGACGTATTTTCTGGACATAGTTATGCTTGAGCTCTCTACAGCAAGGATTAACAAAGCCAAATCATCAACTATAGATCTATGGAAAAATGCAACAGCACAAGTATCAGTCCTAATGACCTCAGCATCACAAGGATTAGAGGAAAGCAACTAGGCAAGGTGTGATGTCTGTTTTTGCTTATTTGTCTGTTTTTGTTTTCCTCGAGACCACAGAGGGTAGGGGGTGGGAGAGGGTTTTTGTTCTTGTTCAATTGTGTTGGTCTGTTAAAAAAATATAAAAATCATAAAAAATTGATCTAAAAAACTCTCCAGTGACTTGGTATTGAACCTCCATAAAGTTGTGACTTGCAAGAAAAGTGTTCAAAATTGAAGCTGCACAGGCCAAGATATTCTAGATCCTAGACTAGATCATCGTTTCCCATAATGCAACCAAAAGCTCCTGATTAATAAGGGTTTTAAATTCCATGTTCCCAGTTTGTAATGCAGACTTTCTGTAAGAAATTCAAAGTCTTGCGTAGAGACATCAATCAGGGTCTTTACACTTTACATTATACTAACAATTAAACAAATCAAATCAGTTCAGTCCCATTTTTACACAGTTCTCATCTTCTCACTGGTATATTATCCTTTACTCAGAGCTATTCAGTAAGAACTATCCATTTCAGCTTTCAATTCCTGATATATTCTTCACTCATTTACTGCAACTATTTAGGAACAAGGTGAACAAAATGTCCTGCAGGCTCAAATCATCCAGCGCTTACATGTCCTCTGCAGTGGAGCGATCACTGACGCACGGGCCAAGAAAAACAGAAAGGCCCGTTCCCCACTGCTGCTTCAGATGTGCTAATCCGTGCTCTTCATCACTTCTGCAAACAGAATTCCACCATTTTATATGGGACACACAGCTTGTTTTCCTTTGGCCCAGTCTCAGAAGGGACAGAGATGAGGCCCAGAGATGGAGCAATGTTAGCTCAGCACTCCTCATGACATCAGATGACTTTAACAGAGTACAAACACATAATTTTTTTTCTTCAGTTTATTTGATCTGTTTGGAAATACAGATGAAAAACAGCAAATTGTGTTTTGGTCTTGTCCAAGATGGTCAACAGTTCGGTTCTCAGTTGTACAACAACCAAACAGATAAATCTACAAAAATAATGCACCTAGTAAAGTTCAGGAGACATATTTTACAATATGAGCTCCAGTTAAACAGCCAATGTGAGTAATAACTGATCATATTCAGCACCTCAGATTTCAGGCCTCTTTACTAAGCGATGTTAAAAAGAAAAGGAATTTTTACTTGCTTTTTTAAATGGATCTTCAGTGGAATCAATTACCTACACCACAAAGGAGACAAGGCGCGTGTTGCTTTCTACTCTTTCTACTAAGCTATACACAAGGGATACATTCCTCTCCATCAGTAACATTAGATTGGCCTAAGCAGCAGGAAGCACTGCATGGCGTTTCATTGTGGGTTGATTAATCACATACCACAACAGAAATAAATATTTATGAAGCACTGACTGAATTAAAGATATCAAAAGTATTTCCACTATCAGTAGGGCTGAACAATATAGTTGAAAACATTATCAGAATATTAATAAAGATTTTATGACATGAGGAATGCATATAAAACACATAAAATAATCAGAGATATTTAAAGCACTTCATTCTTTTCCAGTGTTAAGCAATAAATAAGACCTAATTCTTCATATGCAACAAACTAAAATTGCCTGCTCAAAATCATTCATTTTATAAATAATCATTAACAGTACCTGATAGAACAATGACATGATAAGATCATTTAATTTCGATATGTTGATGATATTCAATAAACAATATTATTGAATTATTTCCCAGCCCAACCTATGGTGTCATGTTTACATGCCAAACAAGGTGTTACGTTAAATTTATTTCTACTGCTGATATCAGCAATTGCTTTGTTATACTTCATTAGTTGTTTCCCAGTCATTTGTCTCAGACGGACATGTCATTTGAGGAAATGTAACAGGGAGGAGTAAAATGTGCTCCATGACTTTGCTCTAATCTGTTTATTGTTTTGTTATCAGCTTTTAGGAAGTTCTTTCAGTTAAAAATGCCCTGGTCTGTTGCTCCAGCATTATCGTCTAAAGCCTCAGAGCAGGCAGATGGAGGGATGATGGAGAGGACAGAGGAGCCCTGGCCATCAAGTCTGGTGCTTATCTGCTCTGCCGGGCCTTTTCCCAGTCCAACCCTGATAACCCGGGTTGACTAGCAAAATACAGGATATGACCCAATAACCCTGCAAGGCAGGAGGGGTCGCAATATTGTCTTATTGGGGGAGGTATTTTTTTTTTAAACCTTCCTTTACATTGTGGGAGCGTGCACACTAGCTGGCAGATGTGCTCATGGACGTCTTCAACATCTCCCTGAGCCAGGCTTTCACTCCTTCATGTCACCACCACTAGCATCCCAGTGCTGAAAAAGTAATCAATGTCCTGCCTCAATGACTACCGCCCTGTTGCACTCACACCAATCACAATGAAGTGCTTCGAGAAGCTAGTCTTGGACCACAAGAAATTCTGTCTCCCCACCTAACTTGACCCCCTCCAGTTTGCAAATCGCCCCAACACGTGCACAGGCAATGTCATCTCCTCGGCCCTCCACCTAGCCGTAACACCTGGTAATAAGAACACTCAAGTGAGAATGCTGTTCATTGATTTCATTTCAGCATTCAACACAATTATCCCCCAGAAGCTGCTATGGAAGTTGGGCCCCTGGGGCCTGAACACCTCCCATTGTAACTGGATCTTGGACATTCTCTCCCAGACAGTGTGCATTGGGATCAGCACCGGCGCCCCCCAGGGATGTGTGCTCAGCCCACTGCTGTTCACACAATGACCCACGACTGCTCTGCCAAATAGGACTCCAATCGTATTATTAAGCTCAGACACACAACACTGGTGGGCCTCATCAGCAACGAGACAGCATACAGGGCACACACACAGTTTATCACTTTACATTCGTTTACATTTATTTACACCAACTGTATTTATACTTACCCTACTCATATTTATAGTTTATTATTGCACTACATTTTTTTCATTGGTGCATGTCTGTATCCGTCTTGTATCTTGTTCTGTACCTGTTTTTTAAAGCGTGCTTGCACTTTATGTTCATTCATTCTTTTTTCATCGCTGTTGAGGTGAGGAGAAAGATGCAGTTTATTGCACACACTTTGATTAAACTTTAAGTAAAATAAGACAGATAACAGGTCAGTCTTTACACTTTTTATTTCCCTTCAAATTAATGCACCAGATGTGTAACACATCACTAACAAGAATGACATGTCTGTTATTTTGCCAAGCTTGCTGAGGAGATGCTTTCACCCTCTTCTGTACCAGACAAAGTTTTCTGTGGGAGTCTAAACATGGCACAGGTGCAGATGTTAAAGGGTTTGGGATTTGTATGCCACTCCTGATGTGGAAACTCATCCCCCTCCTGTTGTTTTGCTGTTGGGTCACGCCACCGGGCATTTGCCTCCTCAAAATCCCACTGGAAAATACAGACAGGTCAAGAAATTACTATGCAGAATTACAGCCAGAGGATAATGATGTCATATTTTACTACGCTTATGAGAGACATCATGCCTTACCTTCTTAACCATCCCTGTAATTATTCATTTATTTATTTTAGCTTATTCTGTCTTGGGAGAATTAAAAAATGTTATGCTGTAAACAAAACATTAAGGCCTCAAGAGGGGTATTTTTAGGGGTGTTTTGCTTAATTGACAGATGTCTCATAGTGGCTGCAGTTTGCTTACACAATCTCAACTGTATCCTGACTGAAAATACCCTTCATCTAGCACATCTTTGTCTTGCCTGATAAATTCCAGAGCACAGGAATATTTTCATTACTTTGTCTGAGGCCCTGATCCTTATCCTATTTTACATTGGTTAAGAGATCCTGAAATGAAATACCTTTTTATGACTCATGTTATGTAAGAGACTCAGCTACATGTCAAGAATGCAAAAGGCTTAGACTTCCTCATACACAGAGTTAAGTCCTGGACAGCAGGCATCACACAAGAGACCATAAACGTCTCCCAAAATAGCAGAGGGTAACACTGGCCCCCTATAGACAAGGCAACCATTTCACATTACTTCCTAGGCAGACAGACCCAACCCTGGTCTTTAATCAAGGCTCCTTTACAGGAGAACAATTGGGCCATAAGGCAAATCTCAAACAATCCCCACCCTCACTGTAACCCTCAGTCCCCCCCAATCCAACCTCCACCTCAACTAAGAACCGGCACTCAGCAGAAATGTGCAAGAAACACACAGCACAATGGACAACTCAAGCTGCTGGCTGCAGTGAATGCTGCAGACTGCTGTTCAGACTGTTTGCAGGCAGCACACTCCAAAACATTGTGTGGTTTTATCATGATCAGCAATTATGGTGATATTGTAAAAAGCAGACATTTAAAGTTACGTTATATGTAAATCCATCTAAAAATTGTTCACTAGCACTATGATCTTTTTCCTTTCTGTCCTCAGCTTGCTTTGAAGCATTTTACAGTAGGTTACCTCTGTGTTTAATGTAGTGGGAAAGTTTTGCAACCAAACAAAAAGGACTCAAATGGAGTTATGTGTATTAGAGCAGTGGTTCCCAACCTTTTTTCCTTGGCGCCCCCCCTACTCATGTCTAAGAAAAGCTGAGCCCCCGAAACCAAAGTTGAGGTAACTCTCGAGATAGAGCCTTACTTTCTTTTTTGATACAGAGCAGTTATCAGCACTGTTATGTTTCTCCTCCATGTTTCATTCATAAAATAGTGATGCCGTGGCGGCAGGAAAAATGAGGATACAACAAAATATATAGTTTTCATACAGACTTTTGTATACATTATATATTCTAGTGTATTATCATTTGTTTAACATGTGCAAAACAATTTTTTTTACCTCAACCTCAAACCACATAAAGACTCGCGCCCCCCCTGGGGGTGCCCGGACCCCAGGTTGGGAACCACTGTATTAGAGATTAAACATTTGACAGCGTCTGTGTAAACCATCAATCCATACAATCACAATCAAAGTAAACAGCTTCTGTTAATTCTTACTCGCCAGTGGGTAAAGTCCCAGAGAGGGGGGAGGGACCAATTCATGAAAATACCTGCTGTCGTCCCATGTTTAGAAAGACTTTAGACTAGTGATTTGTTCAGTACTGATCAGAAAAGATTAGCAGTTATTATCAGGAGTTTAATAGATTTGGTTATATAGACTAATCTGTGCTGCCCCCAAAACACTGAATATTTGGAAGCTTGTGAAGCATTCTGGCAAAAAAGCCTCCACCTACCAACGAGAGTTGAAATTTGATTAAGTAGAAGAGGAAGAGTTTTCACATAGCCAGAGAGAGTTTTATGCTTTACCACATACGACATTGTACACATAGTACAAAATGTTGTAAAAGTCCTTCTCTAACTCCAACTATACTAAGGACATTCACGTAATTTGCTCATTCCTGTTTGGTGAATGGTATCAAGCTGCAATTGTTTATGCTCACACCATTTGCCTTTGTTTCTGATTAAATGACATCCTCCATAGGTTGGCTTTCTACAGCACAACAGTTAGGGAGTTTCTCTTGTGGCTGTGTGTGCCTGAACAGGAAAAAGCTTGTAATTTCACTCTCCCTGCAACTCAAACTATTCCTTTTCAAAGAGAGGAGTTCATTTAAACATGAGCCGTTCTCTAAAACAAGACTGTTTTTTGCTGTGTAGCCGATATTTAATTCTGGGCACAACTGTACACTGCAGAATGAAGCCACGTTTCACTTAAGTTCAAATCACCAGTTAAAATATAAACCCTGCTTCTCACAAATATTCTCTCCATATACTTTTACCCACAAACACACACGGGTCTCTATAGAGTTTGACTCATCAATCCTACAAGAGTATGCTGACTGTTGTCTTCTTACAAGAACCTCTGACAACTGTCTGATTTACTTCCCTCAGAGTCACATGTGAAAAGCACAAAGCTTGGTGTGAGGCAGCACAAACTCCTGACCTGTCTGAGCAATGGACTTTCATTTGCTCATTATAAATTCTAAAATTAATTTGTGAGGCATTTAATCTAATCCCACACAGAGAGCCCATTATACAGGAGGTATACAGATCTAGAGATGCCTGAGGTAGGTAGACAGAAGAACAGATAGTGTTGTTTCAACCCTTTAAGTAGTTCAATTACAATGGCTCTTCATAAGCTGCCGTGCGGTGTTGTGCAGGGAAAGGCAAGAAATTAAGCAATCACAGCAGGTCGCACAAGGTAATATAGCACAAGTTAACAGCAGTCAAAAACCCTGTTATATTCATTCATACTTTCACAGTAATCACACAACACACAATTATGTCAACATGCTGTCGCCACCTAGTGGCACACTATAAGAAGTACACCTCATAGCCATAATTATTGACTGACTTGAGTTTCAGATATTCAAAACATTTTCAACAAGTGTAATCAGGCAACACAAAACTGAAGTGGATATTTGAGGTATTAAGAGGAGTCAATGTATTGATTGAAATGAAATAAATGTAAAATATTACTTCCAGGTTATTCCTAGATAAACAGAGGGGTTAATATGATCGTTGATAAAAAGCAACAATGAGTTGTGCAGTTGCTGACTACAGTGTCAGTATTTTTGTTTTAAATGTATTAATTAAGCATTTCCATTAGATACAGTGAGGAAAATAAGTATTTGAACACCCTACTATTTTGCAAGTTCTCCCACTTGGAAATCATGGAGGGGTCTGAAATTGTCATCATAGGTGCATGTCCACTGTGACAGACATAATCTAAAAAAAGAAATCCAGAAATCACAATATATGATTTTTTAACTATTTATTTGTATGATACAGCCGCAAATATGTATTTGAACACCTGTCTATCAGCTAGAATTCTGACCCTCAAAGACCGGTTAGTCTGCTTTTAAAATGTCCACCTCCACTCCATTTATTATCCTAAATTAGATGTACCTGTTTGAGGTCGTTAGCTGCATAAAGACACCTGTCCACCCCATACAATCAGTAAGAATCCAACTACTAACATGGCCAAGACCAAAGAGCTGTCCAAAGACACTAGAGACAAAATTGTACACCTCCACAAGGCTGGAAAGGGCTACGGGGAAATTGCCAAGCAGCTTGGTGAATAAAGGTCCACTGTTGGAGCAATCATTAGAAAATGGAAGAAGCTAAACATGACTGTCAATCTCCCTCGGACTGGGGCTCCATGCAAGATCTCACCTCGCGGGGTCTCAATGATCCTAAGAAAGGTGAGAAATCAGCCCAGAACTACATGGGAGGAGCTGGTCAATGACCTGAAAAGAGCTGGGACCACCGTTTCCAAGGTTACTGTTGGTAATACACTAAGACGTCATGGTTTGAAATCATGCATGGCATGGAAGGTCCCCTGCTTAAACCAGCACATGTCAAGGCCCGTCTTAAGTTTGCCAATGACCATTTGGATGATCCAGAGGAGTCATGGGACAAAGTCATGTGGTCAGATGAGACCAAAATAGAACTTTTTAGTCATAATTCCACTAACCATGTTTGGAGGAAGAATAATGATGAGTACCATCCCAAGAACACCATCCCTACTGTGAAGCATGGGGGTGGTAGTATCATGCTATGGGGGTGTTTTTCTGCACATGGGACAGGGCCATGTATTGCGAGATTTTGGGGAACAACCTCCTTCCCTCAGTTAGAGCACTGAAGATGGGTCGAGGCTGGGTCTTCCAACATGACAATGACCCGAAGCACACAGCCAGGATAACCAAGGAGTGGCTCTGTAAGAAGCGTGGCCTAGCCAGTCTCCAGACCTAAACCCAATAGTGAATCTTTGGAGGGAGCTCAAACTCCGTGTTTCTCAGCGACAGCCCAGAAACCTGACTGATCTAGAGAAGATCTGTGTGGAGGAGTGGGCCAAAATCCCTCCTGCAGTGTGTGCAAACCTGGTGAAAAACTACAGGAAACATTTGACCTCTGTACTTGCAAACAAAGGCTACTGTACCAAATATTAACATTGATTTTCTCAGGTGTTCAAATACTTATTTGCAGCTGTATCATATAAATAAATAGTTAAAAAATCATATATTGTAATTTCTGGATTTTTTTTTTGATTATGTCTCTCACAGTGGACATGCACCTACGATGACAATTTCAGACCCCTCCATGATTTCTAAGTGGGAGAACTTGCAAAATAGCAGGGTGTTCAAATACTTATTTTCCTCACTGTATCTGCTCTGATCGGTAAGCGCACTCAAGTTTGTAAGAAAATGTCATGCTGCTCACCAACAGGGCTAAACAGGGCTCCAACCCACCTCCAGATCTGAGCTGACTTGTGAAGAGTCACAGGAGTCATCTGAAGAGCAGAAACGGTCAACTTGCACAGTCCTGTTGAGAGGCCACTCCTCCACATCCTCCTTGGACAACTTTACCTCCTTCAGGAAAAAAAAAAATAATACATACATATTCCACTACAAGAATGACCACTGATTAATGTAAAGAAAATATGCAGCGAGTATGCAGTCTGTGCCACCACAGATTATTTGCTTACTTTTTTTGCGGGTTGAACACTGACATCCATATAACGGCCCATCTCAGTCATCTTCTGGACATTTTCTGTCTTTGAAGAAAAGGTTTAATAGAAGTTCAAAACAAGACATTTCATGAAAATGACTCAGATGCAAAGGAATGCCTGCATCCTGTCTTCTTTTTACTTTATGCACATTTAAGCTGATACATCCAGATAAATCAATAAGTGAAGTGACCGAGTAAGTAAAATTCCTATATTGTCAATGTTAAATATAAAACAATTACTTAGTTTGTACTTAAATTCACTCCGAAAGATCAGGATTCATGTATGATTCCAAGGGTTTAAGAACACAAATAGGACCTAAAATAGAAAGTATGAAAACATACTTTTGTTCGTGCTGATGAATGAACTTGCCGTTTTCTCTGTCTCTTCATGACAGCGTTATCCTCGTGGGGGAAGCTCGAGCTACCTAAAAGGCTCTCTGCGTCTAAAGAAAAAGTGGTAAGCTGTTGTCTGGTCCCTCTCTTGCACCAATAGAGGACAAGAATCTGAAGATGTTGGATTTAAGGTAAACAGATCACACCTGGTTGAAAATCAGTACAATTCACATACATTCAAGCAATTGAAGACATCATTGAAATCAACAGTGTACAGATCACCTCCAGTTCTGTGGTCAAAGCCCTGGTTAAAGGCTTTGGTAGCTGGTGTGAGGCCCTGAGCCTGATAGAGTAAGTAACATGCAATCACTCTTTGCTATATAAGAATACAAGAAGGTCCAGGATGACACAGCATATTGCTGACAGCAGCCATGGCATGACTCTTAAGAGAAACGCAAAGTGAGTGCCGTAGAGGAGTATGGCAGCAGCATAGAGTGCACCAGCCAGTGAGCACAGCAGTCCAGAGAACATGTAGGCCCCGGTCAGCATCCGTCCTCTGTACTAAAGGGAGAAAACAAATGTGATTTCTTTATAAGCAATTTAACACTGGGAACTATTTTGGGAAAGCAATACGTGGCTCTGACAACAATACACTCATGGACTGTTTGTCACTTACTACTCTGCAGAGTGCAGGGAACCTGGAGGTACAGGCGATCACACAGGACAGCAGACCAAGCATGTAACCCAGGATCTCAGTGTTGTCCTGTTAGAACAGTTTTAAGTTGTTATATCGGACACATTACTACGAGGTCGGGGTATTAAGTCTAAATAAGCCGTGTTGAAGAACATGAACACCCATCCACACTGCAGAAATTTAAGATGTTGTGAAATATATATATAAACCACGGAGTATTTAAAACTACGGAACGACACAGAAGTGTGAGTGAAGTGTAAATGCACAGAATACGTTCCACCCTTCACTCACAACACATTATATGGAAATGCATTTGTCCATGGAACTGTACAATTAAAGGACTACAACTGGCCACGGTGGTGGTGTGTGTGCTTACTTGCAGGGTGGCATGCAGCAGTCTCCTCACGCTGAGAGGCGTGTCTGCTGGCTGGGTCACCGTGGACTTCAGAAAACCTCCTGCAACCACCATCAATACACACACAGCAAGGAGTAGCTGCCTCCTCCGCCCCCTCTTCATCCTCAACCTCCTTTCTGAGGGAGAACACACACACAAGGAGGTTTTTGCAGTTGGGCACAGTTGTAACACATCCTCTATTCATTGGTTTGGTTATCTGTAGAGCGTCTCTGATAAGTCTCCTTGCTGTTTTGCCTAAAGTTAGGTGCTAATACTAAAACACCTGTGCTGCCTTCCTCCACTTTGTTTGAACACTGTACAGTTGATCGATTTCTGGGAATGATAAGGTTTGCATTAATATTGAGAATTGGCATTACTCTAAAACGTACCTGCCTTTGAGTTCCAGCACAGGAGCACAGGGAAACAGCCTGCCATAAAACTGACAGTATCCATAGCAGCAGCAAAAGCACCCATCAAAACCTGCAGAGAGGAAGCAGAAATTAGTTAGTTATTCTAACTATTATTAAACTAAAAAACGTGCCACGATTAAAAGTATGCTACCTGAATATGCAGCTGTCTCGACAGAATGGCTCCAAGTGTGCTGCACATGTTACCGAGGAGGCTGTAGAGGAAAGTGATGGTTTCTCCTGGATTCCCTCCCCGAAATGTGCACCTCTGATAAACGAGCCTTTAAGAGTTGACACGGGTTCAATGTAAGATCATTTTCAATAAATTACTGGAACAAGTACTGTATGAAAAACTACTTACAGAAAGCACGACAGCAGTAAAAGCAGCGCAGACAGGAAGCTGAGGCCGATGGGGACGCAAAGTTTGTCTGCGCCATGTGAGAAACAGGTAGCGACTGAATCGACGCAAAATTCAACCAAACTGTAGAGAAAAATGTTGAGATTTCCTCTCGTCTGGCCCTCTAGGGTCAATGAACGTGCCCCCATGTTAATTGCGAATATATTGTTTGCATTTCGTGGTACTAGAAAGAAAAATAACCGAATCCGTGCAACACCTGTTCTGCAATTCATCCGCCAGAAGCGCGAGAGCGTAATGGAAGCGCCTTCTTATTTTAGGGAGGAGCTCACCTGTGATACACTACGGAATACTGGATGCTGTGGGACATCAGCTGTAGGCTAGAAGTCTCACGTTTTAAAGCTAATTTGAAATCAATGCATCCCTTCTTAAAAAAAAAAAAAAAAAAAAATAAGTCAAACCTGTATCAAAGTCGATCGTTGGCATCCAGTAATCAGGATCACGGTCCTGCCCACCCCGAGGATCAGGATCCTATGTCAGGTGCTGCATCCTCCCGAGGTTCAGGCTCACACAGGACCTGGTGGTACTGATGATGGAGGGAAGTTCTGCTCAACTGTTTTACACCCATGGCGCGGGAGAGAACCCTTTTATTCCCAGATTTTTTTTTAAAGGTGAGTTGGTGGCTAGAACGCTTTGATAAGACTCAGTCCTGGGAGTGGGCTCTAAAGACCTCTCCTCATTCATTGTTTAGAAGGGTCGTGGCCTCGGTTGTTGGCTTGAAGGCCTCTTGGCTGTAAGCACTGGGCAATCAATGAACACAATTCCTTGATTGGCTCGACAACCTTGAGATCTGATAATAAATCAATTCAATATGCTAGTCTGGGTATTAGATTCCCCCATAACACAAAGCTCGAGATCAAATCTAGAGGTTTTGAGGGCTGCCCCCAGCTCTTATTTTTAAACAATTGTCTGCAGTTTTGGTGAATTCAGCTTTGTTATAAACACTATGGGTGATTCTTTTCACAGGAGTAATTTCATTAAATGATATTAAATTGATTAATGTACACTTTTTTTTACTTCTAAACCGCAGCAAATAAAGCCTTTAAAGAGATGAACCTTTACAGGAATGCATATGCCCTCGTAGATGAATAATTATTTAAATTTGCGATTTGAATTTTCCAAACGTTTGCTAGTACACAGATTCTTTTTCTTTCAGTTTGCACTGTGCAGCAATAACCAATGATAACCTTGTGGAAATGGAGTAAAGGAGGGATGCACTAACATAAAAACATTCAATTTATTGTATAATCTTAGTAACATTAATCACAACTGTATATGGATAAAAGCAGTATCAAACATACAGTAATGTATATGGTTAATGTAGACTTTGTAATGTGTCTTTTGAAACACCTTCAAAATACAAATTGAAAATGTCCTGTTCAATGTGTAATCAAATTCCCATCCTCTGAATGTTGAGTCCATTTCTGAACACTGTGGGGAGATCGGGTGTACAACTGGTGATCCAGTTTATGGAATGCATTGCACCAATATGATTTTCTACCCAGAGCTGTACATGATTATCATTTGTTAATATAATAATAGAGACAGTCTGACCTTTCCGTACTCGCAGGATTAAAGGGCCTACATCTACCTACAGATACTGATCAGCATAAATTCCTTTGGAATCACATGTTAACTGCAGTAGAGTGGTTTTTCCATTCCTGCTGAAATGACCTGTAATTAAAAATGCTTTGATTTCAGATCATCGTCAGGCCTCCAGATGCTTGGTAAGACGGCGTACTTTCTCCTTCTTGTTGTGGTTGCCGTGTTTTTTCCAGGGTTTTCCCACCACCGCCTCTGATCCAGGTTTTCCGGGGCCGACGGGTCCGCTGCCTGGCTTGTAGCCCATGACCGACTGAACTCCCTTAGAGAGCGCCCGCACATTCTCCTGAAAACAGAGATCCCATCAAACAACGTTTCCATTTTTTATTTTATGACAACTGATAACTGCTACTAAGGCATTTTTCTTACTAATAACAGGACAGAAGATCTACCGTACCTGATGGAAGAAGTTCTTGTCAACTACATTTTCAATTCTGCGGATTTTCTGTTTGTTTGTTGTTGTGGAGGAGGAGGAGGAGAGGTCCCAGCCGTCCGAGTCTCTATTCAGGAACTTGTTGTGCTGCGGCTGGAAATCTTCAGCATTGATATGAGAAGGAGCATGGCAGTACAGAAGCTTTCCCTGTAAGGAGTCAACATTGTTATGAAGAGTTTGTCGGGGAGAGGATGTTTTTTTCAGTATGCACATATTTTATATCCTATATCTTTAGTCAATGATACAGGTGTTACAGGAAACTTTCTACACATTTGGTACTCAATGGATGTTTCCCTTATGCCCCTGCTCAACCTTACATAATGTCAATGATGATGTTGCACCTTACTATTGATAGCCCACTGGTGCTAATGATACTGCACTTTACTATTTTATAATGTAGAGATATTTGGTGTTGTGTATTGTTGTTGTGCGGGGGGAGGGAGAGTTTAGTGGTCCTGTTGTTGTCTATGGTCTGTCTGTCTGTCTGTCTGCCTGCCTGCCTGTCTATCTGATGAGCTGTATGGTGCAAGATTAATTTTTCAAAGGATCAATAAATGTCTAATATATCTATCTATAATATACAAAAGAAAGCAAAACCAACAACAAAAATACTAGTGACTAGTTTATATTAGTTTTTCAGTTCTGACTCGGGTCTGGCACTTACGCAGACATAATCCTTCAGGATGTACCGGGCTGATCTGGACTGATCCGGCTGGCCATGCGTCGTCATGAAGCCTCTCATGTCTGAAATAGATGGAAAGGCAATAATAAACTTTTGCGGCGCTTACCTAAAAGCAGAGTTTACACAATGCTTTCAAAAACAGAGCAGACAAAAAGAACACATTCAAGAGAAACTAAGAAAACAAGCCAACATGAAGTGGGCAAACTACAATAAATATCTGGTATTCTCACATCCATAAGCCATCAGCAGCTCCTCAGACGTGGGGGGCCTGTCGGGGTCTTCATCTTCTCGTGGTCGGATGATGTTGATGCCGTAGGTGCCTTCTAACACATGCCTAGGGATCAGCTGACATATGTGACAAATCTGTTAAGGACCAGGTCCAAGAAATTCTTAAAGTTGGAGGGGCTTTGAGCTTCATGATGTTCAAATTCAAGATTCTAGGTAAACCATTTTAAACATCAACACAACAATGTAAAATTAATTTAGGTTATTTGAAGTCATTGCAGTAAATAAATCAACAACTGATGCTGGGGTTTAGCGACAGAAGGGTGTAGTCGATCACACGGCCATGATTGGATGATTCAGTTTCAGACCGTTGTGTCACAGACTGAAAAAGCTGCTGCAGAAAGGATATATGGGAGACTGCAGGTACGTGATCTCTCATCTGGTCAATGGGCAGGATCCCAGAGCAGATCATCTCAGCTTTGGTAGAAACAAAGGAGGGCATGACCAGCCCTGGGCAGTCACAGAGGCACAGGCCTGGCTCCACATACAGAGTCTGTGATACATCAAGAAAAGGCAACCAAATCAATGCTTTCGGTTAATGAATGACTTGAAATCACGTTGAGAGGTTTGAAGAGTAGTCCTGTACCTGAAAGTGCTTAGTGTGTCCAGGAGTGGCTGAAACGGACACCTTCTTGTTCCTTAAAATAGTGTTGATGGTGGAACTTTTTCCCACATTAGGATACCCGACCTGTTGAATTCATACACATAGTCAATCAGAAAACTCATAGGGTGACTTGATCAAAGCATGATTTTGCAGTCGAATGTATAGTGTTAAGTTTTCCCCACCAGTCCCACTGTCAGTTGTCCTTCCTTACACCTGGGCCCGTTATGAACAGCCTTAAACATGTCAAGCAGCTCATCCTTATGCAGCAGACGGCTGGAGTTGTAGAAGGAGGGTTTATTGGAGGAACCAACAGCCCCTTCCTCTTCGCCATCTTCTGAGCAGGTGTACCAGTCCTCCTCCTCTACGGTTATCTTTTCCTGCTGCTCTTCGTCTGTACCACTCTCTTCTCCCTCTTCATCTTCCTTCTCCTCCACCACCTTTACTTCCTCCTCTCCAGCTGCTCCTTTTTGGGTCAAGTCATTGTCTGGCTGTCCTTCCTCTTCCGGGTCACTCTCTCCACACTCTGGATCCTCCACTTCCATGCCCTGTGAGAGGAGACGTTTGGCACTTTGATACTGGGTTTAAAAGGCAGCAGGAAGTCTTTACTCACATTCACAAGCATTCCCTCCAAAACAGTCTGAAATTACAAACTGATAGCATTCAGCTCCCCATGGTAAAGAAATGTATTTGCTCCCAAGAAATGTAAATAAATGTATTAACACATACATTATGATTCAGAGGTTATGTACACCTTCTCACCTTTTCCTCTGCCTCCAGTCTGTCTCTCTCAGCCAGCGCAGACCAGAAAACCGCCCTAAGGCCCTCTTTTTGGAAGTATCTGGCCCAGGACCGCCGCTGCTCCCTGGTCAGCAGGTCTGCCTTATTTAACAACAGCATGTTCACCTTATGCTCCGACGCTTCCTTTACGTACAACTCCTGGCAGCACACAACAGAAATGTGTCAAATTATCAGTTCACCTTTGTACAGTATTCCTGCGGTTTTATTCCTTTTATTTAATTTGATTATTTTACTTATTTATAAATAACTACATTAAGAACAAATCTTTGAGGATAAAATCTCAGATGAAAGATAAAAGCTTGAAGGAAATCAAAACTCTACAAGAGAACAAACAGTGACAGAAACCCAGCACTGAGAATGTGTATCTTAATGCAGGGATAAAGGTCACTACAAACATTGAAAGGTGTAGTCACAGTTCAGTTACAGCCACCTTCAGCAGTGCACGCAACTTCCCTTTCCCATTTAAGCAACCCTGCTAAATGCACTCACTAGGTCAGGACATCTGAACAGCAAAGGATTTCTGGCATCAACAATTTGCACGACAACATCACTACAGGAAAACACAAAAACAGGTTTGTCTTAAGTATTACATAAGGAAAACACATTCCTTATTAAAGATGTATGAGCTGACAGCTGTATACAGTTTTCGTTTCTCACCTCCTCTCGATCACTCTCCACAGTTGTCTCCAGAACTCCAGGTTTCTCTCAAATGGGGTGAGAATTAACTTCTGTTCTTCTTCTAGCCTTTAGAGGTAACACTTGCAGTTAGACGGCTGATACTGATAATCCTGCACTGATGTAACCAATATTGCAAATGCTCTTAATTTTGTACACAATTTCTCAACAGTGAACATGCAAGAATGACACTACTGCTTATAAGGAAACAATCTTTGTAAGAGCAAAGGTGATTGAGTTTACAGAATATTACACACTGTGCAAGCACTCGTCTCCACTCCAAGAAGCTGTCTTTCTCTGCTTGCTGAAGGGCATCTGGACTGGTGCCTTCGTCCCAGTGGGGGCTTAAAATTGGGGGAGAGAGATATAAACAAAATTTAAAAATGCAAAACATACAGTACATGAATTTCCTAAAATGATGTAGATCTGTTCTAATTACCGCCGAGGAATTCTGAGGAAATGCTTGTTGTCTTCATGCAGCTTCTTCAGCCTGGTTCGCTCCTCAGCTGTTAATAAACCTGCTCTGGCTTCCGCTGGCACAAACTTGATATTGAGTTTCTCTAAGAAAACAAAAGCAAAAAATACTCAGAGTGAAATTAAAGGAGCAGTGCATAACACAATAATATTTAAAACAACATATATTCGAACACCCTCGAAGCTGCTGCCTAAATTTCAACTTCCTCCAGAACACAGGAACAATTTATCTATGAACCTCTAAGCAGCAAGGGTGAGGCACACTGTAACCTAGCAGTTCATGTGCTCAATGACAAGGCTATTAGGGACATGAGCAAGTCCATTTTATACCCAGGAAACAGAGTGTATAGACACATTGCAGCTCCATACAACCCAACATTTGCTGTGCAGCAAGCAGTGTGAATTTGGTTTTAGAGTCAAAAATTAACTACTAAATCTGCATTCAGCTTGATATGATGTATACATACAACAACTGTGTCCGAGAATGGCACGCATGGGGGCTATGGGTACACCTATTCATGCTTGATATGTAAAGATTATTGACAATCTTTGGACGCAATATACATGACAACAACCCAAGAACTATACATGACCTAATTGAAGTATTACTTATACCTGCAACAAACTCTGTTCCCGCCAGTTCGGCAGTGGCCAGAAAGTCATCCATGGAACTCTGTTCTGTCACCGACTGCAGGTTTAGCCGGCCCCAGTCATAGCCATCGTTCAGCTCACTGGTGTGAATCTGCAAATGTGGAAAAAGGGTCAAATAAGGCCTTCATTAATAACAACATATTAGTCTAGCGTGAGTACTACAGAAAAAGCATCCACAATAAACCATGACTGTCATGAGGACATACTTTATCTCTGTTGTGTTTCGCAGAAACAGTTCTAACTGTAGCGTGTTAGCTCACACTTGTCTTGCATGAAGACATACCGTTGGTTAGTAGATAGCCTAAACCAGTTCCAATAATCTTTTGATAGGCAAAAACAACGCTCCTGTATAATTTATCTCCATGCCGAATTTACCACGGGAGCTTATTTATTACGAACAGGTATTAAAGTGCTTGATGTTGCCGATGTGCAAAGGAGCGATGGAGTTAGGCTACACTTTCTTAAGGGAGTTTGGCTCAAACAACAACTCGTTTCAAAACTATTGACAGCTGTTCTGAAATCCACGTGTTTTGTGGCAGTTAAAACAATGTCCGACAGTGAACTTGAACTTCATAATATATAATGAACAGTGGTATAATTAGCTATGCTCTAGTTGTTGCTATGACATACCCACGAGTCGCCTCTCTTGTTTCCTCGGCCTGCCTGGAGTCTCTCCTTGATCAGAGCTCGGCCCAGCCCGCTTCCTCCGCCTGCTTTCTTCTTACCCATACTAACTTCTGATGTTGTCACTTCTGTAATAAAATACGATATTTCACACACCAAAAAAAATAATATATTATATCCGAAGGGTGCAATAACGCTATATGTCACTAGCAAGTGTGCCCCATGTGCACTACAGTTGTTAGGGTTGTAAAAACAGGAAGTGGGACAAACCATTCGAGCGTCATATCCGGACGAATCGACCTCAACTACTTGGAGATATTGATTGATATATTTTATTTAAGTAGTACGAATTGTCATACAACATCTGCATAATTAACCACTAAAAACCTGGGGTAATATCTGCTTTATTGTAAGCATATCCAGTGACATAGCTATGGTTCTTTTTTTTTAATATCCATATGGTACAGTCCACTTGTTTGCAACTATCAAAGGTGCCCTGAAGAAAATAGGAAAGTACCAATATTCGTTCCCCGTGCCTACTCGCCATCAGGTTTACAATTAAATACATGTAAATACAATCCTCGTGAATATGTTACTAAAGTAGATTACAATTCACAAGTCAATATTGGGCAAAGTAATAAGAAAATCATCTTCCATCATCACAAGATGAAAAAAGACAATTAAAAAAAAGATGAAAAAAGACACTTCTGATGTCAACCAAAAGATGGCAGCAAAAAACAGCATTATCAGAATGACTACATTACTTTCACAAAATAAACCAAAATGATGAACTCACTGATAGAGTAATTATTTGGCTACTTTATATTATATTTCTATATTTCTTAAGTTACCGTTGGATCAATGTGTTATTCTGATCGCTCTATGTTTTTATTGTTAAAATTGCGTGAAAAGTGCGATACAAAAGATTGTTGATGGTGAATGGGGTGGTTCCATCTCAGGAGAGAACACTCAAAGTCCCAGTGTTTTAATAGATAGGCCTATAGTAAATGACTCATTATTAATGTAACTTTAAAAAAATGTGAGAGACGATGTCAATACATTTTTTTTCAAACAAACCTTATTTGGTGGGGTGGAAACGGTTGCCTAATTATGCGTAAGGCATTACAATTACAGTTATTGATCTAAAATATATGGGGACTCAGTTCCTTTGCACTCAGTGGTGATTTTACTTGTTTTAAACTATATTCCTTATGTTTTAACCTCTTAAACTATCACTATGATAGTCCTATAGAAATGTAGAGATATGTTGTTATACATAGGCTATATATGTTATAGCCTATGTCTCCCATTTGTCTGTATAGTACTAACCTATATATACATTTTCAGTTACACCTTGTATAAAGGAATGTTAATAATATTATGCTGCTAAATGTTGAAAATATTATGTTTTAGTTATTATTATTAGCCTGTATAACTGTATAAAAATATGCTGCAGCTATTTGGAAACAGCAGGCAGCCGTGAGAGTTTTTGTATCAATGAACACAATCGATACTAACCAATGCAGGTCTATTCTCATTTGGTTGAGCCACCCCCATACAGTGTCTCAAATGGTTTCTCCCTGTATATAATCTGCGAAGCTCGTCCTACAGCAGCAGACTCCATTCAGAACTTCGGCGAGACGGGCGACACCGCAATGGACAAGAGCACTTCAGAGGATGAACAGATGAAGTACGGCGTCTTTGCGATCATTTCTCACAGAGTAGCTTATAAATGACCTGACAGGGAAATAAACGCTTTACGGATATAGTAGTAGTAGGTTAATACAAAGTTTATGTGTTTCTTTCTTTCTCAGTAGACTTTGTTGCTGTTGACTGGACACAGCAATAAAATGCTGCCTTGGAAAAAGAATAAGTTCGACCTGATTGAGGAAGACAAGCAGTCCAAGCAGAAGGGCTATGCGGTGAGCCTCAACTACTCTGTGCTCACCTCTTTCGCCAAGTCCTGCCCCGAGAGCGCACTCAACAGGGTGGGCAGCATGTTCAAGTCAAAGAGGAAAAAGGTGAAGATCACCAGTGATGACCCCACATACACGGTGCTCTACCTGGGGAATGCCACCACCATCCAGTCCAAAGGGGACGGCTGCACAGACGTGGCAGTGAGCAAAATATGGGGCAAAAGCGAAATGGGCAAGAACGGTACCAAGATGAGGCTGACCATCAGTTCGCAGGGCATCCGGATGGTGCATATGGACGACAAGGCGAGGAGGCCGGGACACTTGTACTTGCTGCACCGGATAACCTACTGCGTCGCGGACCCGAGGCTACCCAAGATTTTCGCCTGGGTTTACAGGCACGAAATGAAGCACAAGGCCGTAATGCTGCGCTGCCACGCAGTGCTGGTGTCCAAGCCGGAAAAGGCAAAGGCCATGGCGCTGCTGCTGTACCAGACATCGGCCACGGCCCTGGCTGAGTTCAAAAGGCTAAAACGGAGGGACGATGCAAGGCACCAGCAGCTGCAGCTCATAGGGGA
Source organism: Perca flavescens (assembly GCF_004354835.1). Taxonomy (NCBI): domain Eukaryota; kingdom Metazoa; phylum Chordata; class Actinopteri; order Perciformes; family Percidae; genus Perca; species Perca flavescens. Next base: position 21,387,853 of record NC_041339.1, on the reverse strand, counting down.
ACAAACCATCCCATTGGTCCCCATCAGGAAGCTGCTGAACGGACAGTGTTACTACAAACCCCCGGTGGAGCGCAGCCGGAGCGCGCCCAAACTGGGCTCCATCACAGAGGACTTGGTCGGGGAGGAGGAGGAGGAGAAAGCGATGCACTTTGAGTGCGAAGACATTCTGGACACGGACGATGATTGTGTTGCCAACGGTAAACAGGAGTTGACTCAGATTATTAACGATTTGGGAGAGATGAGCATAGGAAACGATGTGCGGACACTAAAAGCTGACCTCAGAGTCACCAGACTTCTGTCTGGAGAGAGCACGGGAAGTGAGTCCTCCATAGAGAGCAACCAGGAGCCCCCACCGCTCACTAACGGGTTTGAGGAGGTAAAGGTGCAGGAAATTGCCTGAATAAGTTTAGGCATTTCTAGGAGCCTCTGTTTTGTTGTCTCCACAAGAAACATTTCCTCTGTCGTCAACCTTATTGGAGAGTGTTTGTCTAATCTGGTGCCTCCACAACTAGCTGAAAGGATCCAGAAAAAAAGAGGATTCTGGACAATTACCGCACAATTAGGCTACTGAATGATATTTTTTTTGTGATTGTGTAAACACAGAAAAAAATGGAAAAAACCAAGTACATGCCCATTTGAGAGATGACTGGTTGAACCGACAAAAATCCCAGTGCGCCCTAGAACGCACGGCACTAATTCCATCTCTTTTATTATTTAAGAGGATTTGTTGTATCCTCAAGCTTGTTTACTTAACTTTTTTCTCTCTCTTTTGAAAATTACATTTTTTCTATTGAAAGATGCTCATCATGATCCAAAAACATTCTGTTGTTAAAGCACGTTGTGTTCTTTTCCCAAGTGGTTCAGTGGGTCTAAACAGGCATCCTTAATTTTCCTGTCAGGGCGCTTCTGTAACAGCCTGTTTATTTACATTTATTTTGCACTGTTGTGGAATTCAGTTAAGTATTATGTTGACTACATGTACAAAATGTTTGTTGGTATGTTGTCTGAAACATAAATGTCATATCTTTGCTGTGCAAAAGAAAAAACCTTTATGTATTAAGATGTAAAGTGAAGATGTTTAAATATGTTATTTTTTTAAAGAAAATGTGGTTTGTTATGTGAACCTCATAGAATTATCAATAAAAAAAGAAAATTATATAATGTCGTTGTGTAGATTTGTATTGGAAAACAAGCAGGCCATGTTTTCCTCTGGTGCTTTTTGATATAAATGGGGTTTACCTTCAGAGGCTCAAATTGAGGTCAGATGCGCTGTGCTGCTAAATAAAGTGTAATAAAATAAATTGACTATATATATGTATTATAGTCTTGGCTGGAGCTTTGTCCTTTTTTCGCCAAATTGCTTTCAGGGAACATGCTGTAGAAGTTATTCTATTAAGGTACTGAAGGCCCATTCATTCTGTCTGGCCTCAGGGAAGCCAAGCCACACAGGAGGATGTCACTATGAGCACAAGCTGTTAGAACGTCACATGGGTCCTTTTAATGACAAGGCAGCTGAAGCACCAGAGGACTTTTAACAACATACGGATTGTCTTTTTATTTGCTCTTATGTCTGTCCTCCTTTGGTGATGCGCTACAGAAAATCTTAGGGCCAAAACAAGTGCTTGTAAATCTACATACTGTAATGTTGTATGTATAGAATCATACATTCAGAACCAGACAATACTTTTTATTTACATTTACCCTACATACTGAAATCAGAACAACTGCATTAATAGTGTCACATGCAGTTGTGGAAGAAGTACTCGGACATTTTACTTAAGTAAAAGTAGCAATACCACAGTGTAAAAAGTAAAAGTCCTGTATTCAAATGTTTACTTAAGTAAAAGTATAACAAGTATTAGCATTAAATATATACTTAAAGTACTAATTATGCAGAATGGCCCATTTCAGGATTATATATAATATATTAGTGGATTATAGTTAATGATGCATTCATGTGTTCATCACTTTAATGTTACAACTGGTAAAGGTGGAGCTCATTTCAATAACTTTATATATTGCTGGGTTGCTTATAATACTATATCATAATCTATTAGTTGATTTAAAAATTGTATTGATAATCTAAACCTGCAAAGTAACTAGTAACTAAAGCCGTCAGACAAATTTAGTGCAGTAGAAAGTACAATATTTACCTCTGAGATGTAATGGAATAGAAGTATACAAAATGGAAATGCAAGTACTGCAAAATTGTACGTATAGTACTTGAGTAAATGTACCTAGTTATATTCCACCAGTGGTCACGTGTTAGTTCGACTTCACTAAAATAACAGTTAGTACATGGAAGTGACACTGATAAAAGATAAGGTTACTTCTTTCTATTAAATGCCAGTACAGGCTTAATATGTGACACCTCGCATGCCAGCTCCTATGACCTGTGGTCAGAGAGGCAGGTGACTAAGCAGCAGTGACACAACTTGTCTTGGTTCTCTAAATGTGGAAGACCTGTCACTGTCACTTCCTTTCACACACAGCAACAGGCCTACGCACAAGCACACAGTTCTTGCCAGTTAGGCAGATAGAACAGTATCAACTGGAACACACAGATATTGATGCATTGATGTACGTAAGCCATTAGTGTCAATGCGCCTGTCTGCTGGGGCCGCATCCCAAAGCCCACAGCATACAGGGATGCTCCCCCAGAGCCAGGCATATTCTTACTAACACCACCAGTGCACACTAACAGGGCTGAATAAGACATGGGGAGGGAGAAAAGAGGCTCCCTGCTGCTCATTGGAGGTGGATATGGGGATTGTTATCTGCACAGACAGTGTTTTACCAGCTGACACAATCCCATTGGCCATGCTGAGGTATTCACTGAAAACAAAAACACTCCCACTATGGATTTAGAAAGAGATCCAGAGACAGAAGGTTAATGTATTTTCAGCCAGCGGTTGGTGAGTCCTATAAAAAGCTTCTCAGCAGCTCATTATGAATTGATGTGCTTTCAGGACACACACACACACACACACACACACACACACACACACACACACACACACACACACACACACACACACACACACACACACACACACACACACACACACACACACACACACACACACACACACACACACACACACACACACGGAGAAAGAGAGAGAGAGAGAGAGAGACGTACTAAATCATTGTGGCTTGTCAAATGGTTACCGTGCATGTGATTTGAAACAGCAGCAGCGCAGAAATCCACACAGTTAGTTTCTCTTCCTTCCGTGGTGTGATGCCCTGTCTACACCAGCTGCAGCCCAGCAGAAGTTGCCCTTATACTGCGAAGATAGCATTACATCATAAGCATGTGCCCAGCTCAATGTAATTAGTGGACAGCCAGTGCTCTTACCACATAAACGCATAGACATATGAGCAGCAGGCCATCCGTCATCTATTCCTGCTTTTTACAGCTGCTCGAAGCATTTGTAGTTTAATATTTCTGTCTGAGCAACATTTTCGTACAGCCTGTCCTTGTGTCCCACCTCTGCAAAAGCAATCTTGGTCTCTGTAGGGTTACCTGGGTATGAGTCACATGTGCAGCCAGCCCACTAACACAATTAAAGGATTGAAAGTGTTTGTGGCAACAAGTGGTTGTAGAACACGTTTCAAGCTGTCAAGGGAGAGAGTTCCTGGCTTATATGAGAGAACTTGCATGTCACATTCACTTTTCCCTCAAACAAATACTGAGGTGTTTGTTTAACCTACTCTCAGGCATGTGTGAATCACAGGGAAAGAGGCTATGCAACAATACAATTGTCTGGCACTCAAAGAAGTCAAGTGTATTGCTGTTGGATTTTAATGCTTGCCCATCTTTCATGCTGATATTAAACATGCTATCTGGCAATGGACAAAAGCATTTTTATTTTTTCAGTGACGGATGATTATGAAATACTCAAGTACCTTAAAACTGCATCTACTCGAGTAAATGTACTTTCTACCACTGTATAAAAGTGTAGCACAGGGTTTAATGAGCATAAAGTATTCTCTGGGTACTTGCCACTTTTCTCCTCTTTGCAGCGATACCCTGTTAACATGAAAACCCTTCATCAAGATAAAGCACATAAGATATTTAATTAGAGAATTGCTCTGATTATAATTTTAAGTTCACTTAACCATTATCAAAACAAAGAATAAATGACGGTCACTGCCTGGTCTGACACAAAAGCAGAAGAGCAGAGTTTACCTACTAGTTCCCTGCTAGCGGAATGAAGCTGCAGGCCATTGCTGTACCAGACCATCACCAGTGCCAGGCAGACACACAGCTTCATTTTGAACCACGCATGAAAATCTGTTCGTCAATAATGCAGGAGGGAGGGCCAGGAAAGCACCAGAGCCGTTAGTTAGTATGCCCAGATTGGATTACACTAGCAGCACTAAGATATCAGAGAGGTTGAATCAGAGCATAGAGGGATTGTGACCTTCTCTTGACTGTGGAAACATTAAAAACAAATCTCCAGGAATAGCAGGGGGTAACATGTCCCAGCATGCCCTAACATCATAATTAGACGCTTTATGTAGACAGCATATTAGAACTTGGGGCAGGTGAGGAGGAGCTGGATGCGACACTACTATTTGTAGCATTAAGGTGTGTAATTAACAAGGTCATCAGCTACAGAAACAACCATTGGAGTCATTTTACGCACAACATAGAATTAGAAGTGCAGCAGACCTTATAGGCAAAGTTGTGGTAAACATTGTTGGCCTTTTTATTTGGAGAAGATGATGTATTTTGACCCCGTGCTTCACAGGCAGACAGTGTCAGACAATGTCCGAGTCCACTCATGACTTCACAAGGATGCTGTCAATGTGAGAAAGACAGAGACAGACAGATAGAGAGAGAAAAAATCCATTATGATGCCAACCTCAGCTCTCATTAGTTTGAATCTCACAGCTGTCCTCTGGGAGTTGTACGTGTGTGTGTGTGTGTGTGTGTGTGTGTGTGTGTGTGTGTGTGTGTGTGTGTGTGTGTGTGTATGTATGTATGTCTACATGCTCAACTGTCTTCATTTCATGTGCTGCATCCTCAAAGGTGCTGCTCTGGCTGAAGTGGAGAAAAGATGCATCAACTTGCAATAACAGACATGCTTTAATGAATTATTGAGAAAGTGCGTCCATTAAAAGTGACTGTAAAACATTCAGATAGATGATACATTCAGTGATCCTATGCACCGGTGGCTGGCAAGTTGAGTTATGTAATCTAAAAGAAACAACTTTGATGAAAAAATGTATTTGTATGAGGAGTCTACAGCCATGCTAAGAGCTCTGTGAGGCAGTAGTTAGGCACAGCGGCTCTTTGAGCCAAATGCTAACATGAGCATGCTAACAATGCCCACAATGACAATGCTAACAAGCTGATGTACAGCAGGTAGTTTATACCAAGTTAACCAACTTGGTTTAGCGTGTTAGTATGCTAACATTAGCTTTTTAGCACTAAGAACAAAGTACAGCTGAGGCTGATGGGGTGATGACCTGATGATGACACTCGATGAAAAGTCAGGAGGATCGGTATGAGGTCAGAGCAGATAATTACAGCAGGTTATTGCATAACTTGGCATCAAAGGGAAATATACGAAAATAGGCCTTCTGAGCATAAAACGCACAACAACGTTGACTGCACAAGTAATGGCAATCTATACAAGAGCGCAGATTTAATTTAAACATGGGAGGGGGATAAAATATTATGTGGGGGGTCTGGGGGTCCTCTTACCCCAGGACATTCTTTTGCATTAAACACTTCATTTACTGCATTCTGGTAAATTCTTTTTGTGTGTGTGTGTGGAAGTAACCTCTTTAAATGTGCCTGTTCACATCAATGATAAATGAATGCATTTTTATTAATTTATAAACCCCTGGACTTTAATAGCTCAGATGTGTTTCAGCAAGATTTCTGCTCATGGCTACAACTTTCTGCACATTTGAAACATATCCCACATAAATGTGTTTTCTGTGTTCTATTTTTCAGAACATTTTAATAATTTTGCTTTTAAGAGAAGAGACTATGTCAAAAAGCCTCCCCAGTATAAGTCATACTATTACAAAACTGACAGGAGCATTGATCAGTTGTTGTTTCAGCCCCTGCAGGTCTAAATCTAAAGTCTATGGCCACAGAGGTAGCGTGGCTAAAAATCAGGGAAGAAGAAATAATCATAAGAGATGCATGGGAGAAAAGGTTTTATGGGACTCAACACTAGTTTCCCTCAGATAGGATGTCATAACCTCTCCTTCCTCAGTCGACCACATACACAGTTACAGGTACTTACAGAATATTTCATCACTGTGCACTCAGCCATCATTCAGCTTCAGTCCAGCATTTTATCTCCACCGTTAATCATACATGCTGAGTGTCTCATAAGACACTTCTCGGTTGGTCTCCATACAGTCTGCTCATGTAATGAGCCTTGTCTGTGTCTTTGTCCCCATGAGGCCTTGAAACTCTAGATCTCGCAGTGTCCCATTCAGCCCTGGCTGCTCTTTTTTTCCACTTGCTCTGACACAAAAGCATCGCCCCTGGAGAGCCATAGATTTCAGCAGGGTTATTTCGGTCTTTCCGTTCATGGGGAGGAAATGGAATAATAACAGAGGGGAGAGCGAAAATCACGGGGTGACCTTCGGACAGAGCGAAATGTAGAATCCAAAATGGGATTTGTGAGGCGTTTTTGTGCTTTTAACAAGATACCCATCAGCATGTTTTGTGTAGGGGGAGACTTGAGATACATCCATGCCACCAAAACACTCGCTCTCCTTTGCTTTTATTGTTCAGTGGCAAGAGCAAATTAAGGCAAGGTTAAGAGCAACTGTGGCCTACTTTTCAGAACTGTCTGAGGAAACTGGTGAAATCCACATTTGCTCTGTTTCAAATACAGACAGGAAACAGATGCAATGTCCAACACCTCAGTTCATAGGCATGTCCCATAGGATGCACATGTTTCTGTGTGTACAGGTGCTTTTATCTGCTGACAGGAAGACTTGGGGCACCAGAGGCTAGATCTGAGGAACAAAATACAAATATATCCCCAATCTGTGAAAACCGTCACCAAAAAGTGTAAAGGATTTCGCTACAATAAAAAAAAAAAATCGTATTTATATTTATTTGCTTTGCAGCTAGGTGTAGTTTTATAAATGGCTGTTATCTCAACACAAGCTTTTATTATCCAAGCTCTGATTACACTTTGTACTGAGGGTGCTTTATGTTTTAAGTCTCATAATGTTCTTAAATGTCAATACATTACACATCAGTGAAGGACCTCAGTGTTGAACACAGTGGCATATTTACTGAGAGACTCCGAGTACTCAGAGACATTGATTAGACTAATCAAATCGCAATTTTCCATTGAGCTGCCTTCCCTGTAACAGACAGATCTCGTCACTGAAAGATATGTCCTGACCACAGCATTTAGATCAATGCTATGCAGGGCACTGTGTTAGCTGTGCAAGTCTGTGCACCGGTGTTCGATTCATTGCATTTTGCCAGCACATCATCAGTCGACATCCATGAATAGGTGACCTACTGACAGCCCAGATCAACGCTAATCAATAGATGGCCTGGTCGCCTGGGTGCAGTCACCTTTGCACTTGTAGAAAATACAGTTTTCTCACCCATTTACACATGTTAATACTTTGGTCTAGTAAAATATTCAGAGTGGACTTGATGACAAGAGAATGGTGTCATAAAAGAAACTGCATGATGCTATTTTACTGCTGCCAATCTTCATTAAAAACATACTTTTGTGTATATATAACACAGTATACGGTATATTAGTGTCAAGATTTCAAGAGCTGAGAAAAACGTCTGTGTTTCTAGTTTTAACACTGTGCTGTGTTAAAATATATTTTAACATGGGGAAGTTGTAATTTCCGCAGCCCAGTAGTTGGAACTGGACTGTAAGCATGTAGGCCTTTGACAGGTGAGCAGACTGGTAGGGTGAAGGCTGTGTGCCAGCATGTTCCCTCCCTGCAGGCTTGTATTGTACTGTACACTGATGTGGTGTGTGTGTGTGTGTGAAACTGTCTACACCCACAACCATGCTGCAAAACCACATCACTGCTGAGGTATAAAACAAATTATGCTTTATGGCAACATCACCTGCTTAATATTTCTTCATACTCACTGCTTAATACATACTAATTTTGCTCTTTAAAAAAATCCAGTTTACAAAACATAACACAGCACAGACTTGTTGCTGAACAAGGGCAAGCCTGTCTCCAGCACATTTAGTGTTCATTTTTAATTTATTATACAAACGTATACTGTTTTGCAAGAACACATTAAAATATATTAAATAAAAAAGACAGTATCAACAAGAAAATAAAAGAATAATATTCTTAAAGTGGCTATTTGTAACTTTCAGTTTGTGTTGATTCTAGTGGCCACTTTGGACAAAGGTGTTAGTGTTTTTACCACACCTGCTGCCGTAAAGCTCTTTTCTTTAACGTGCTGTATTGCCCACTGTAGATTACTGAGTAAGCGTTACGGGGAGGTCATGTAGTATCAATGTTTTGCTCAGACAGAAAATCATTCATTTACAATAAAAGAATATGTTACAGATGCATCGTTGCATTTTGAGTGTTGCACACTTTGGATGTATCGTGAGCTAAACCGGGAATCACTATTACTGTGTCCCGAGTTTTTTGTAGCAACCAACGTAATAATAACTTATTTAATATAGCACATTTCATGAAACCCACGGACACTTTACACAGGTACAGCGGGAAAAGGGGAAAGAAAATAGTAGGCCAACACAAACACAGACTGAAAGGAATAAAACAGCTGCGCTAGGACGTAATTTAATATGGGCTACTGACATTATTTTATTAATTATATAAACATATTACATACCTGAGGGCCAATTCGGGGTGAGTTTTGAATCATTTACAATCCCGTTATTGTCTCCATCTGTTGAAAGCCCGACTGAGGTTGACTCGGATTCTTGCCAGTCGTCTGTAACTTTCCCTTTTAGCTTTTAGTTGTTCTTCGTTTAATTTCCTTTTTTGCCCTGCCCCAATATCAGCCATAACTAACAGATAACTTCTAAATAAAATTAAAATACTATTAGGCCTATATAAAAAAATCTCCTGCTACCTTTTACCTGGCTGGATACGCTAACACAGGCTTTTCCGGTGTTACAAAGAAAATCTGTGACCCGTCAGAATGTGTAACTGTAGAGCCGTTCTACCTGGACTTTGTGGGAAAAATCGGACCCAAAGGCACGGAGGGGCAAAGGCACTAATAAAAACGATATGAAAACAGCGTTCTTTTCACTGTTAGTCTCGTTTGGTATTACAGGTAATTTATGATCATTATATGAAAAATGACACAGTTTCAGAAACATTAAAGTTACATTATAGTAACTTTAAAGGGACACGGCTTACTTGTTTTTTCTATCGCTCAGTGTAAGTTCTTTATTATTTAAAAATGTTATGGCCTCCACCTCTGCTTAACTTTTCCCTCTCTCTCAGTGTGTGGATGTGGCTGATTACTCAAGCAGAGTCAGGTGTGCCGGACCTGAGTGGAACTTCTGTTCCCCCCTGTGTCTAGTGCTTGGGTTCCGTTGCTCCCCCGTAACAAAAGAATAAGACTTACAGTATAGTTAAAACAGAATTTGCAATGTCCGCATGTAAATCAAACATCAAGGAGCTATTACAGAAAAAAGAATGAATTTGCATGTTAGACACATTTTAGATTTAAAAATGTTTTAGATAAAACATAACTTTTCACATTCTTTAAAGTGCTCATATTATGCTCATTTTCAGGTTCATAATTGTATTTAGAGGTTGTACCAGAATAGGTTTATGTGGTTTAATTTTCAGAAAACATCATATTTTTGTTGTACTGCACATTGCTGCAGCTCCTCTTTTCACCCTGTGTGTTGAGCTCTCTGTTTTAGCTACAGAGTGAGGCATCTCACTTCTGTAGAATCTTTGTTGGGAGTCGCACATGCGCAGTAAGTACTGCTAGCTGGTCAGTTGCAGAGCATGAGGGCGTGCCACGCTAGCAGCTAGGCGAGCATTATAACGTGTGTTACAAAGTGACACACGTTTGTCATGGAAGTAAAGGCTGGACTACTATAGAGCTGTTTGGAGCAGTTTATAAACAGTGTTTTCTCTGGAAGATGGCAAGTCCCTTTGGGATGGACTTTGGGCTTTTTCACTTTGTAAACCTATAACGTGCAAAAAAAAAAGATATATAACACAATAAAGGAAAAGGAAAAAGCCAAAAAGCATAATATGAGCACTTTAAATCATGTTGCATCATCCCTTCACAATCTTTTCTCAGGTACGAGAAGCCATGTTTTTAGTCACTAGCAGCCCTGTGCTGCATCACACCAAAACAGCGGAGTCAACATGCCAACCATGTGTGGCTGCCTGTTCGGGATTTAGCCAGATGGCGGCTCATCTCTTCCAAGCCTTTAAAAGCCTCTTAAGACACAGGCCATGAGCTCCAGGTAAACAACAGAGCAACCTTGTTGGACTTCCACTGCCAGACTGTAATCTTAAACCCCCCGAACAACGCTGTCTCCATGGAATTAGCATGGTGTCATGAGCCACACACCGTCTAGGAACATCTAGTGTCCTCTGATGTTGCTATGTCCACTGGCTTACCTGAAGCTTAAAGTGACAGTATATGAGTGTGATCTTTGATTTGTGTTTTTTGCTGCCAAACATAGACTTTATAGATTCTCTTCAGTTTCTTTACTGACGTTTTTACGAGTTCAGTCACAGTTGTTATTGCATGCCGTGACAACTAAAAAGTTTTCCTTCACTTTATCCCCAGTTGCTGCTGCCAAGAACATAAAAACCCATCACATCCTGTTTCCTGTGAAGGAGCTACCTTACACTCTGTGCTTAGACCAGCAAGTTTTCCCAAAACGGCTGGACTTTGTGTTGTATTACTGTAACTAGTAGCAGAGGAGATCTCTTTATAAAAACATGACTGATTAAGAGGTTTCTGCACTACAAAACAAACTGATCAGCTATCATTGTGAATCGGTCAGTATATATAATATATATCTGTGTGCTCATTCAAAATACCTTCAGTTGCCTTTACTTTTTCTGTCTTGATGTTTATTTGGTGCCAGATATCCAAGTGACACTAAATGTAACAATTATATCACAGAATGTAAGGTTCTGTATCTGATTGGTGCCACGCTCAGATGATTAAAAGCATAATCGTGTCCACCACACACACACACACACACACACACACACAAAGACAAGCTGTCCCCTCTGTACCACATACAGTATGAAATGCTTTCAAGGCCAACGGGGGAAACATTTTTCTGTTTTACAGGAATGACAAAAAAATGTGTTTTGAAGTTAATTGTTTCACAGAGAAGACAAACTATATCAAAACATTGTTAAGCTGAAAGATGAGAAGCAGACTTTTTTCAGAAGATGTGTGTGTGTGCGCTCACGCGTACAATGAGTTGTGCTCATCTGTGTGAAGATATGTGATAACAGTCAGGCCAGTGACATTCTTGCAATGACCTTTGACCTTCCTTTCATGGTCTTTTCTTTTTTTGTGTGTTTTTGTGAATCATGTTTGTTCCCGAGCTCCTGAATATATCTTAGGTCAAGGAGAAAGTTTCTTAAATGAATGTAGTTTTTCTTTTATATCAATTTTAGCTATTATGCTGCTGGTGTGGCACTGCAGGCTGGTTAAAGTAAATGAAAGGAAATCTCTCCTGGCCTTGTTTGATCCATGCCTGTCATGTTGTGGCAGCAGTGTTTGTGTCGCCACTCCAGCTTGCTGCCCCTGTGGGTTATCAGTGATCACTGTGAAAGAACTGGCTTCCTACGCTGCCTCGCTCTCAAGTTAATGCACAAAAAAGCTTTATTTTGCCACTGCTCAGCTGAATAATGTGCAAAAATCATTTCATTTTTGCATGATTTACCTGCTCTCACTCAAAAATATCTCTTTCAAGAGATTAATGTCAAAAAGAGACGACAGCAGTTTGAAAAATGGGACGCTGACTTCGACAAAATCAGTGCTGAATGAAAGGAAAAATAATTGAAGTCATAAGCTGTTATGAGGTTTCTGCTTAGAAAGTATAACTGTTGTGAATGCAAAGTAAGATTGTTTTATATAAATATCAAACATGCATTTAAGTCAGGTTTGTCTTTTTTTAATCTTTTTCTCCAGTCTGTTTGCCGACATCTTTCCCACTTGTTTCTCTTTCACTGACAGTCTGTCTACCTAACCCAGGACTTCATTCTTCCCCCTCTCTCCTTATTCTCCAAGTTCGTTGTTTACCATCCTGTGTCTCAGATCCTGTGTACCAGAGTTTTCATTACAGTCACAACAACAATAGGCTGTGTGTGTGTGTGTGTGTGTGTGTGTGTGTGTGTGTGTGTGTGTGTGTGTGTGTGTGTGTGTGTGTGTGTGTGTGTGTGTGTGTGTGTGTGTGTTTCCATACAGGATGACAAAGAGAGAGTGGCAGTTTTGCAGTTTCGGAGAGCAAGCCTTCGTCATTTCCTTCCCGTTTCCTTCATTTAATTCTCCAGTCTCCTGCTGCAAGTTGCCCCCTCGTTCCTCCACCTACAGACACACACACACACACACACACACACACACACACACACACACACACACACACACACACACACACACACCCACACACACACACACAAAGAACCTGACACAAACATAAACAAGCTCGCAAAATAGTTTTCATGCACATTCTTTTGAACACACATAAAAGCAAGCAAATACAATGCAGGTGCATGTACAGGAATTTCACTAACAAAGCACTGCAGCAAACAGCCACTCATGAATATAGCTTACATTCATTCATATTCATTAAAGTGCTCATATTTTCCCTTTCCTTTATTGTGTTATATATATTTTTGTGCATGTAATAGGTTAACAAAGTGAAAAAGCCCAAAGTCCATCCCAAAGGGATTTACCATCTCCAACAGAAAACACTGTTCACAAACTGCTCCAAACAGTGAACAATTGTAGTCCAGCCTTTACTTCTGTGACGAACGTGCGTCACTTCCCAGCCAGCAATGACATGTGGGGCCAAGATGGGTTAAGTACGGGTTCCATGGTTACTGTGTGGGCATGGGCTTTGGCTGGGTGAAATCAGCGGGTCCCATGAAGGTTTTGTAGTATGAGTCCCACATAGGAAGCCCATATGAGCTGATTACATGGGCCCCATAAGGGACAGGCATGGGCCAATTGGGCATGGGTTTGAACTGAGAACACATATATGGGTCCTGCATAGCATATTTATGGGCCAAGTGGGCATGGGTTTGAACTGAGAACACATATATGGGTCTTGAATGGCATATTTATGGTCCAAGTGGGCATGGGTTTGAACTGGGAACACATATATGGGTCTTGAATGGCACATTTATGGGAAGAGTGGGCATGGGTTTGAACTGGGAAAGCATATATGGGTCCTGCATAGAAGTTTTATGGGCCGAGTGGGCATGGGTTTGAACTGGGAACACATATATGGGTTTTGAATGGCACATTTATGGGCCAAGTGGGCATGGGTTTGAACTGGGAATGCATATATGGATCCTGCATAGAAGTTTTATGGGCCGAGTGGGCATGGGTTTGATCAGGGAACACATATATGGGTCCTGCATGGCATTTTTATGGGCCAAGTGGCCATGGGTTTGAACTGGGAACACATATATGGGTTCTGCATGTCATTTTTATGGGCCAAGTGGCCATGGGTTTGAACTGGGAACGCATATATGGGTCCTGCATAGAATTCTTAAGGGCCATGTGGGCATGGGTTTGATCAGGGATCACATATATGGGTCCTGCATGGCATTTTTATGGGCCAAGTGGCCATGGGTTTGAACTGGGAACACATATATGGGTCTTGAATGGGACATTTATGGGACGAGTGGGCATGGGTTTGAACTGGGAAAGCATATATGGGTCCTGCATAGAAGTTTTATGGGCCGAGTGGGCATGGGTTTGATCTGGGAACACATATATGGGTCTTGAATGGCACATTTATGGGTCGAGTGGGCATGGGTTTGAACTGGGAATGCATATATGGATCCTGCATAGAAGTTTTATGGGCCGAGTGGGCATGGGTTTAATCAGGGAACACATATATGGGTCCTGCATGGCATATTTATGGTCCAAGTGGGCATGAGTTTGAACTGGGAACACATATATGGGTCTTGAATGGCATATTTATGGTCCAAGTGGGCATGGGTTTGAACTGGGAACACATATATGGGTCTTGAATGGCATATTTATGGTCCAAGTGGGCATGGGTTTAATCTGGGAACACATATATGGGTCCTGCATGGCAGAGGCGCAAAGTAACTATGTAGGCCTATTGAGTTATGTAATTACTTACTGTACAATTTTTAGTAACTTGTAGTAACTCTACATTTAGGCTAATCAAGCATGTTGAGATTTAGTAATTGTAACTCAATACATTTCAAGTCACGCTAGTCACCAAAGAACAAACATTGCATACATGTAAATCTTTCGCCAAAACAATCCATCAGTCATTTTTGTTAGTTGTGCAGAAAATGAAAAATGTAACTTCCCAAAAATGTAAAAAACATCAAAATATGTCAAAGTTTACGCTGTGTTGAATTATGCTGATTAGTGGACTCTCAGAAAGGTTGCAGGCCTACCGTAACACTTCAAATAATAGCCCAGTCCCAGACGCCTGTCTCTTGGGGCAGAAACACATATTTAGACAAATAACTATGCTCGATATTATCGGCCGATATTGGCTTTAAAATTCAATATCGGTAAATATCGGTATCGGTTTTTGAAATGGTTTAAAATGACTAAAGTATGTCATTTTATACCTTATTGAAAAGCTTGTTTCCTCTCAAAGCGAATGCAGACAAAATTTGGGTGTAGGTTGTTGGCCAACCAGCATACACACAGGGTTTGTGGAGTAAATAAATTCTTGAGCAGGGCAGATCTAAGCCCCAATGAGTGGAATGAGTTGAATTTTTGTTCTTGTGTGGATATTTGTTTTCAGTTTACCTCAGTCAAAGAAATGTTCAGTTGGCATCTTCTCTCGAAGGGGTAGTAAGCACCGCACCCCAGTTAGCCTACCGGTTGCTGGCTAGTCCTTCAAAACATTCAAATCCCCAGTATCAAGGGAGTCATGGAACAGTGGGCAGTAAGCCTATAAACGATCATATGTTTTGGTATTTGTATCGGCTAATATCGGTATCGGAAATTAAGCATTGGACAATATTGGTATATCGGATATCGGTACAAAATCAATGTCAAGCATCCCTACAAATAACTCCATACGGTTATCCACATCCCATAGATGCCTGTCCCAATGGTCTATTTGATCAAATAAAACTCCGGGATCCTATTCGAAGTTTTACGGTACTTCATTTTTGAAGATGAGGCCAAATAGCTCCCAGACAGCTAGTCCCTTTATGGACATGAATATGATGCATTTATTACCTCTTAGGAAATTGTAATTCAATATTTGTTAGAAAAGGACTTGCAGGAGGCCTCATCATCAATCTGTCTTCCACTTCTATGTTGATAGGTGTCCTTGGACCAAGAAGTAGCATGTGTTTCTATCAAGGTGTAGCTCATACACCAACAATGACAAATGTGTTGGCTGTAAAAGGTACAGTAGATTTGTTTGAGAAAAAAATAAGGGAAAAACACTTGTTTTGTATCTAATCAATTATTAATGATTAATAGATTGTTGGCATTTTAACTTTTGGTAAAGGAAAACACACATCCAGCCCTAGTCTGGAGAAGTGACGGTGGTTAAAAGTAACTAATACTCTAAGTAGTTTTTATTTTTGAAAAGTCTGGAATATATTTTATTTTACCTGGATATTTTTATTTCCTAATAACATTTCATAATGCATATCAGATGAAATGTAAAGTTAGTGTATTGGCAGAATAACTTGGTTGATTGACTGACTATTTTGTATACAAAAAGGTCTCATCCCCCCAGCTAATGTGCCAAATGGTTTAGTCCGCATGCATTACTTAGCTAGTTCAGTTGAGCGTCTGGTGGAGCGCAAGCTTCTGCTGTAGAAAGGTCTTTTCTCAAAGAAAGCCAAATCATGCTACCAAAAAGAAAGGAAAGACAGGAGGAGGAGAGAAAACAGAATGAGGGGAAACAATTGGTAACTGACTTCTTTCGAAAGAAAGGTGAGCACTAACTGGAAAAGAAATCCATGGTGCTTGTCAGGGACCAAGCAGTTAGGTATTTAAAAAGTTAGGAGATTTCAAAAAAGGGTTTTTTATTTCACCCACCAAAAATTCTGACAACAAATAAAGATAAAGTTTGGGCCCTTAAAAGAGGTCAAACAAACAAACTGAACTTAAGCTCTGAACATAACAAACTCAAAAATACAACTAACCTCCTATATAAGAAACAAAGGGGACTTATATACTGGGTGATCAGACCAGGTTTGACACCCAGGGGGAGACTAACAATAACACTAATATGTAAATTACAAATAACAAAAGAAAACAACTAAACACTTACTCCAAAAGAAATGTAATCTTAATTAAAATTAACTGAATAAATGTACTAAAGACAATACAAATCAAAACTCAAATATCTTGAGGACAAATAAAGCTAACTCCCCCTGACATAACAAGTAGTGGTAGAGTCCAATTTAGCCACCACCCCTATAAAGCTGCTGTAGTTCCAGACGCCACCCCTTTGTCCCTGCAGCTTGCATGCCTCACTCCAGGGTGTGGAATCCGCAACACTGGTAAGCTCAAAGAAAACAGTTATATTAGAAAACCAATCCAAAACTAATAAAGTATATATGTAAACCAAATCCAGTGCCCTGTAAGTTATTTAAAACTAAATAAATGTTTACAACAAAATATATAATGTGTCTGAAAAGATATAGAAACCAATCTTAAGGAAAACAGCATGATCTAAGATAAATGTGAGTGTATGAGGTTACTGCCTTTTAAGATGGCTGTGTGGCCATGGCTGTGGCCATCACAGTGCTAAACTGCTTGAATATCTCCGTGACTGTTGGCGCTAAAAAACGGACTGAGACAGCCCATTGAAAGAGCAGAACATGCACTTGTTGGAGCAACAAGTTTGCCGGTATGTTGTGACATTTAAATTGTTTTTTAAAGATCATTTTTGTTCAATTTAACAATATATTTCTTGCAGTTCAAAGCGTCAAATGTCTTTTATTTATCTTGGACTTATATTCATTCTTCGTTTTTCTTAGATTGCTTCCATTTGGCATGGTTGGGCTTAGATAGGCCTCGCATGAATTGCCCAGTTAGGACCCACATAAGATCCTTACAGAACCCACTTTAAGCCCATAGGGGCATCCACGGCTGGATCCTGGGTGCAAACCCACTTTAAACCCCTTTGGGCAGGTGGGGCCCAAATGGGTCTGACATGAATTACCCAGTTAGGACCCACATAAGACCCTTACAGGTCCCACTTAAAACCCATCTGGGCATCCACGGCTGGCCCCCGTGTGGATCCCGGGTGCAAGCCCATTTTAAACACCCTTTAGGCATGTGGGGCCCAAATTGGTCTGTCATGAATTGCCAGGTTAAGATCCCACATAACACCCTTATAGGTCCCTTTTAAAGCCCTTCTGGGCATCCACGGCTGGATCCTGGGTGCAAACCCACTTTAAACCCCTTTGGGCAGGTGGGGCCCCAATGGGTCTGGCATGAATTGCCCAATTAGGACCCATATAAGACTCTTACAGAGCCCATTTAAAGCCCAGCTGGTTAGCCATGGTTGGATCCCGGGTGCAAGCCCACTTTAGACCCGTTTGGGCAGGTGGGGCCCAAATGGGTCTGACATGAAGTGCCCAATTAAGACCCATGCAGTACCCTTACAGGTCCCACTTTTAGTATGTCTGGGCTTCCACGACTTGCCCCAATGTGGATCCCGGGTGCAAGCCCATAATGGGGCCCACATTTGCCGCCCATGAAGCCCTCATCTGGGCCCCACATGTCATTGCTGGCTGGGTTTGTAACACTCTGTAGCTAAAACGGAGAGCTCAACACACAGGGTGAAAAGAGGAGCTGCAGCAATGTGCAGTACAACAAATATATGGTGTTATTTGAAAATTAAACCACATAAACCTATTCTAGTACAACCTCTAAATACAATTATGAACCTGAAAATGAGCATAATATGAGCACTTTAATATACTTTTACATGCAAATAATGTACGTCTTAACAGCTGACGTGTTGCATATAGCAGTTATACAGTGCATGTATAACTGCCTATATTATTACATTTTGTTTGTCAATTTTTAGGTCGTTGGGTTCTCTACTCTAAATCTGTATAAAGTTGTCAATGACACAGCAATGCAGTCTTTCAGGTACAGCAGCGTATTCAAATGGGAGTCAGCAGGTCTAAACAGAGGCTTTTCTCTAATACTATAGCAATAATACCTGAGAGGCTGCTCATTAGTGTCAATATTGGTGTGATTGTGTCATTGGGCCAGCTGAGAGATGCTGTCAGAATCAACAAAGTAACTTCAATAATATTTATACAACCGTTTCCGTTGCACAGAGTTTACTGCATAAAACATGTCCAGCTATGTGTAATGGGAAAGATCAGCATGGAATGCACCTGACAATCAGTTTGCTAAACTCACATACAACATGGTGCCTGTCAGACGTGGGAAAGCAGAGGAATTGCGGTGCGCTGGACTGGATACAAAGGATAAGCACATCGCTCTGTAATCTTTAAGCTTATGAAAATGAAATTGACAGATACCATTGTTTGCTCTAATAAGCAAATCGTACAAACTCTGTGCGACAGGAATGCACCCAGTCAGGATTCTTGTGATTAAATGGGATTGTACTTGAACACTGTGTGTGTGTGTGTGTGTGTGTGTGTGTGTGTGTGTGTTGCTTTGTCAAAACAACTTGCATTAACCCTGTAATACTAAACACAACCTGTAAAATCCTCAAGTTCTCTAAAACCAAACTATCACTTTGTTTGTAATATGTGTCAGCCCTGTCTCTTAAAAATTGTGTTGTTATAGAAATATTTTGCAGTAGAAAATACTGTTGTAACACTGCCCAGATTATGTTTTTGTGTAATAAGGAAACGCTTATGCTGAACATCTGTGCAAAGTGTTCACTGCCAACGCAAAATATTCATGCTGAAGGTTTAAGAAACTGAGAGCCTGAGAAACTGAAATCCTCCAGGGAGACGAGGTAAGGCTAAGGTTGGAGGTTGTGGGGGCAGAGTTTGATTCCTCTGGGTCTTGTTCCCTTCCAATTCCAAAAGGGTCACGTGCCTCTACTCGCCTGCTAACCTGTCCACCTCGACACAGCTGAGCCGATAGGAATGCAATGCCGCTCATATCTGGCCTCTCTGAAGACCTTGGCATTCCTCCAATCGCTTAGGAAGATCAAAGAAGAAAGAAATGAGAGAGAAGTTCAAAGAGTGTCTCTGTTTAATTATATTATAGAAATACAATTATGAGGTAAGTATAGTTAACTGTAAGGAAGCTGTGAAACATTAAATTCATCCACACACTTTCATTCATCGTTTAGGGACAGATGGGTATAATAATGTATTCCCAGGGTTCATAAAAATAATGCTATAAATGTAAATAATTCCAAATGGACAGAGAATATGAAAAACTAGAGTTACAGAAAAAAAAAATCTACATATTGTTCATTGGGAAAGAGAATCCAAACATGTTAGGGTTCATATATGTGGAAGCCAAATAAGTGAAAATATTTGTGAAGCTGTGAGGTTCCTTAATTTACATTTAGCTGCAACTTTGTGCATGTTGTAATCCTCTGTAACAGTGAGAGGTCATCAGAAAAGATGGCTGAAGACTTGTGTAAAAGTCTCAATTCATCATTGCCAAACTTGAAAGTAAAGCAGCCAAGTGTGATGCAAGAGAGCTTAATACTTGATTTCAACATGTGAAAAATGGAAACACGACGTGAAATGTGTCACTTTCTCTGCAATGATCTTATTGGCTTTGTTAACATGGAGATATGTGTCTGGGTGTTTAATGGTGCTCCACCAGACTGACAGCAAAATTAAAGGGTCAGCTAACCAGATTACAAAATATAAATACATGTTTAAGTTCACTCATAGTATTGCACTATAGGCAAATAATAATAATAATAATAATAATAAAATAAAGAAAAAAAGTTCACTTATAGTAGAATCTAGATATGGAAATAGTTTCAGTTGTATCTGCTAAAGTTTTGAAATGTCTGCTGATAAGATTTCTGCTTCCACTTTAATGCATTGCAGGTGACTGGAATTTAATTTGTTGTGCTCCAGACATTGAAAAATGAACACACCACAGCAGCTTGTCTTTCACAGACATACAATACTAGGGATATAGAGGGGGAAATTATGATGGTATGTCTTAATTTTGCATTTATTGCAGTTGACTCGTGTCAAAGATGTTGACACAACTACTATTGTCTGCAATTGGTTATCCCTGGCACATTATTTTGGTCCATTTATTTTTAGCTTGCATCCACAGTTATGCTCCACTCACCATGCTTTGCCCTTGTTTTAAGTCTATGACTATACTTGCAGCTGTCAGAGAACATACCAAATTAGATTTACAGTAGTTTGAATTCTTCTCCAATGTTCTGTGTGACCTCTGACCTTTCTGTGGAGCAGACCAGGAGAAAAGTGACTCTCTCAGTATGGAACACGTGAGCCTGTTTTATGTGCTGTGTTTGCAAGCTGCAGTCGTGCAGTCGTGTTCCTATGCCTTTGTTTCAGGCATAGGAAAGATGGTGGACAAGAGGCTTTAAATCAAACCAATGAATGAAATGGTTTTGTATAATCCTCCGCCTATATAATCTGTACATCGCATATCTAAGAGGATTCCATTGGAAATCACTATTGTCTTTTCTTCTCCAGCCATACAGTATTTCCAGGGATGTGGCTGATAATTATAATAAGGAGCAAATTGGAAAAAAAATATGCATCAGCATGTGAGTTTAAAAGTGACATTTAAAGACATTGTGCATGACAAGCTCCATTAGCAACACTGACATTTAGCTGAAAAGGGCTGTAATGCCATCCATCCATCTTCGTCCGCTTATCCGGTGTCGGGTCGCGGGGGGAGCAGCTCCAGCAGGGGACCCCAAACTTCCCTTTCCCGAGCAACATTAACCAGCTCCGACTGGGGGATCCCGAGGCGTTCCCAGGCCAGGTTGGAGATATAATCCCTCCACCTAGTCCTGGGTCTTCCCCGAGGCCTCCTCCCAGCTGGACGTGCCTGGAACACCTCCCTAGGGAGGCGCCCAGGGGGCATCCTTACCAGATGCCCGAACCACCTCAACTGGCTCCTTTCGACGCACCGGAGCAGCGGCTCTCTCCGAGCTCCTCACGGATGACTGAGCTTCTCACCCTATCTCTAAGGGAGACGCCAGCCACCCTCCTGAGGAAACCCATTTCAGCCGCTTGTACCCTGGATCTCGTTCTTTCGGTCATGACCCAGCCTTCATGACCATAGGTGAGGGTAGGAACGAAAACTGACCGGTAGATCGAGAGCTTTGCCTTCTGGCTCAGCTCTCTTTTCGTCACAACGGTGCGATAGATTGAATGCAATACCGCACCCGCTGCGCCGATTCTCCGACCAATCTCCCGCTCCATTGTCCCCTCACTCGCGAACAAAACCCCAAGGTACTTGAACTCCTTCACTTGGGGTAAGGACTCATTCCCTACCTGTAATGCGTCAAAGGGAAACAGACTGTACTATAGACAGATTTACACATTAGACTGGAAGCTATCAGGTCAACTCCCTTGAGATTTAACCTGCTGAAACTTAAACATAGTATGACTTTGATTAGGCTTTCAAGGAATGTTGTTAATCGACATGCACAACTTCGCCATCGTCGCTTGCCAAATTCATCACATTCTGTTGTTTTCACCTTTCTCCCTCTGTCTAACCTGAAAGAGAGAGAGGCAGATGAACGAGATTAAGAGATGTATGAAATGAGAAAGTACAGGAGGGGAAAGTAGGTCAGAAAGGCCTTCCTATGTCAAGTGTTGCATATGCATTACAATAATTAAAAACAGCTGCAGCAACAAACCAACAACAACAAACAGTGGGATGAGATTCAGCTCAGCTATACGAGGGCATCCTCCCGTGAGAACGAAGGTTTTGGCTGCTGTCGTTGGTGTGGTCACACCTTTAATAAGCACTTTTGGGTCTGAAAAATGAAGTGACAAAGAGAGTGTGTGTGTGTGTGTGAGAGTATGCTTTCTGTGTGTCTGCAGGCATATACTGTATTATTCATGTGCCCATCTGTACTTTGTTTATGCTCATATAATAGATTCCTAAACAGTTGCACTTGTGTTGTTGAACACATTCTGTAATCATTATTATTAAAGAAGGTTGTGTAAAAGTTAAATTTAGATGATTTTCCTGCCTGACAAAAATAACATGCATCATTAAGGTCATTTTTCAGGTCAGAAAATACTTGATATCAGCAGCTTTGGTCTGAAATAATAACCAAAGCGTTGTATGCACATTGCTAAGAGTGTTGGTTTGTTTATTGTATGTGTGCACATATAAATCTTTTCCTCTCCCACACACGTTAACAAAGAGAGAGAAAGAATGTGCGTGTTTGTTTTGCATGTGTGTGAGCTCTAAGTATCTTCAGTAGTGCTTATTGTTGTTGTGCAGAGGCTGCCTGTCTGCCTAAATAACAGAAAGTCTCTTATCTCTGCGGCTGGATAGGAAACATGGGTTTACAGCATTTGTGTTGCAAAAGCCAGAGCTCACCGCTAAGAAACACACCAAGCTGACTCTGCCCAATACACAAGTGTGTGGTTAAAAATAGATACCCAACATGGGGTATCTGAAGCAGCCTGTCGCTGAGCTTCTGCCTTTTCTGGCTGCTGTGTGGGAAAAGAAAGAGGGGGGTGGGGGTTGTGGTTGGAGGAGCTTAATAAAGACTGTGTTGGTGTGAGGGTGATCCCCCTGGTGTTTTCTCAGTGTCATCACTTTCACTCCAAGCCCCCAGTGTTTGACATGGGGTAACAAACACGCATTGACTCATCCATAATCTGTGGTCATTGCTGTACAAACTATAGACCCAGGCTACAGGCCTACAGTGATATGGTGCTTTTCCATTACATGGTACCTACTCGCCTCGCCTCGACTCTACTCGCCTTTTTTGGTTTTCCATTACGAAAAAAAGTACCTGGTACCTGCTAACAGGTACTTTTTTTAGTACCTCCTCAGTCGAGGTTCCAAGCGAGCTGAGACGAGCCGAGAAGGTGACGTGAAACCCTGCAGGCTGCTGATTGGTCGGAAAGAAGCGTCACTGATCACTGCGTTGCTAGTGACAGACGGCAATTTTAAATAGTTTAGCCAGCGGTGGTTTTTTGCTGCCGGAGGCTCCACGCAGAGCTTTCTCCGTAGCATACAAGTGGCCTGATGGTTATACTGGTGCGCTGGTGTGTGCATGTGTGATGTGTGTGTGTCGAGTCGCCGTATGTGTGTGTGGGGAGCTAGTGAGCGAGGGAGAAGTGAGAGAGGGATGGCAATTATCTCCGCAGCAAGTAGCGACTCTAGTGTCATATATATGTGACCACGTGGGAAATCTGGAGCAGTAAACGTTAACTATCTCTTTGATATCATGTTTTTTACGGAGACGGAGAACCAGGAAATGAGTCGGGGATATGCGGGGATATGTCAATGGGAAAAGCCAGCTACTAAGCCACGCCCACGGCAGTCGCTATGACGACCAGCCACGGTGAGGCGATACTAAAATCTGCAATGGAAAACGGATGCACAGCGAGTCAAGGCGAGTAGAGTCGAGCAGGTACCATGTAATGGAAAAACGCCGATAGATAGATAGATAGATAGATAGATAGATAGATAGATAGATAGATAGATAGATAGATAGATAGATAGATAGATATATAGATAGATAGATAGATAGATAGATAGATAGATAGATAGATAGATAGATAGATAGCATTTTAGCCATGGAATCATGCATTAAATTGGCTGGTGCTGAGTCAAACTATGTTGTTAAAAAGTTAAAGAGTCTGGCACTTAAACACAATTTAGGAGGACAATGAAAAATAAAAAAACTCAAAAACAATTATACAAACCAAAACAATCCCAAAAGTAACTAGTAAACATGCAAACATAAATTAAATCAATAATTAAAGCACAGCAAATAGATTAATAAACATGCAAAACACACGACAAATCAGGAATAAATAAGGCAAAAGAAAACCAAAACATACTTGCAAAAAACTATAACCAAACACAAATTCTGTGCCGTGTGACACATGTCTCAGTCCTTTCCCATCCTGGGGTTCAGCACTTTCAGGTATCCTGTCCCGCATTATGCCTCTTTAGAAACTCTCCTATGTCTCCTTTTTTTATAAACTGGTCAAATGGTTTCCAGATTTTCTCATACACCCCCAATTTGTTTATTAATATATATGTTAATCTCTCCATGGGCATGCAGTACTTTGCGCCATATTCTGGATCCAAGCACCAATTGTACTGTAGGTGCCTCCATTTTCTTCCAGATGAGAGCTATAGTCCTTTTTCCCTGTAGTATAGCAAAATCAATACATCTATATTCTTGGGGTTACAGATTCAGAGGTTTTATTGATCACCTCCCTCCAGAATGTTTTAATTTTGTCACACTCCCAGACACAGTGCATAAATGTTCCTTTAGCTTAATTGCATTTACCTAAAAACAAAGGTCAGGTATATTACTGTTCTATTTATTTAATTTAACAGGAGTTGTGTATGTCTGCATCAGCCAATTATATTGGAGTAGCTTTAAATTAGATTTTGCTGTTTGTTTCTGAGATGCGTCACAGGTTTTTTTCCAATCGTTTTCTGTGTGTCCTCTTTTAAGTCCGCCCTCCATGTCATGTCTCAAGTCTGGTTATTGATGTTTCTTTAGAGCCAGATGCAAGACAGTTATAGATTGATGAAATCAAACCCCTCTCATTGCAATTGTTTGTTACAATTTCTTTTAAAGATGAGAATGCAGGAATCCCGAGTGATTAGTATTATACATAGAAGAAATAAAGTTCCTCACTTAAAGATATTTAAAAAAAATTCTATCTTGTAATGTCATACATTTGAGAGAGATTTCTTCAAAGGTCATTAGAATCCCTTCTTGAAAGAGGTCACCTACTTTACTTAATTTATTTGCCCATATCTGGAATCCTGTATCCAACTAGCCTGGTTTAAATGAAACATTGCCCCACACTGGGCTGAATTGTGACAGAGAGAGTATGTTCATATGTTCTTTTACCTCATACCATAAATGAACCATATTAAGAACTATAGGGTGCGTTCTTCTCTCTACACAAAAGACACAACAGGCACAAATGTTCGAACACTGCATTTTCCTCCTAAGTATGAACTGACACATTCACAAAGCTTTGATTTATCGTTGGAATGAGGGTGTGTGCTGTATGTTTGAGTGTGTAACTGAGACAGACAACAGATGCAAAAGGGGGTACAGAGAAAGAGAAACATTTACACATAAGGATTAAATAAAAATGAAGAACATGCAGAGACACAAAAGCAGACACACACACACACACACACACACACACACACACACACACACACACACACACACTAGCTGTCCAGCATAAACACACTGGAAGTGTGATGGATAAACAGTCGTCAAGGTGGATGGAAAGTGTGGCCACAATAGGCTTCTTCACTGAAATGTTTTCTTTGATTCAGTGACCTGCGCTTTTCTGCCTCCCCTCACCTTTTGACCCACCTTCAAATATAGAGTGAGGCCGTTTTCCTTTCTTCTGTTTTTAACAAAAAGAAATTATAATTTCAGCCAATCTCTGCATGAAGGCTCAGAAGCTCTTTTCCATTGTTTGAAACTGTCCTCAGTTGTTGTAGTTATAATCAGATATAACCTATCAGACAAAACTGGGTGAAGTTTAATTTTATGGGTTCTGAAACTTTTTCTGGCCAGGGTGGGTGTGGCCTACCTGCATCACCGGGCAGAAAAGCGTCTGTGAGGCAGACACCTCACAGAAGGGATGGTGATGGCGCAGTGGATATGACATGTACCTTTGGTGTGGGAGATCCGGGTTCGATTCCCATTGCGAAACATCAACCAATGTGTTCCTGAGCAAGATACTTAACCCCTTGTTGCTCCAGAGGCGTGCGACCTCTGATATATAGAGCAATTGTAAGTCGCTTTGGATAAAAGACATGTAATGTAACAATGGGAGGCTCAGTCCAGGTGGCTAAGCAGTTAGTTCATTTGCAAGCAAAACCAAGCTCTGTTTAAATCATAAACAAATTGGGAGTCAGTTTCCCAGAGTTGGTTATGTTCCTGAAACTCATCATGGGGAAAATACCACCATGCTCTCACCTGCTGCTATATGAATAAAGTGCCTTGCCTACATTGTTGTGTTGATATTATACTGTAAGTAGTGCTGATTTCTTTACACATGTCCTTGAAGGAACTGCTAAAATATTAATGACTAGAAAAACTAACAAAAAAATATAGTCGGGACATATTATTCACTCATGTCTGCAAGATAAATTTGAAAACTACTGCCAGATGCCAGGTGATGTAGCTTTACACAAAGAGTGGAAACAGGAGGAAACAGCTAGCCTGGCTAGTTCCAAAGACAACTAAATCCATCTACCAGAACATCTAAAGCTCACTAATTACTGTAATACACTATATCTCATTTGTTTGTTTGTAGAAAAGGTGAAGTGTAAAAATGACAAAATGTGGTTTTACTGGAGGGGGTTGTCGCAAGAGAGGGACAGAGCGGGAGACCTTCGGGCAGAGCCAGACTAGCTGTTTCCCCCTCTTTCTAGTATTTATGCTAAGCTAATCTACCTGGCTGCTGGCAGTATAGCTTCATATTTACCATACATACATAAGAGTGGTATCTACTCATCTAACTCTTTGCAAGAAAGAAAATCAGCTTATTTACCAAAATGTTAAACTGTTCCTTAAATCCAAGAAAATATTAATTTATTATTTATATTTATAATTTATATGAATTTAAACTTTCTCTATATTTGTTTGTTAAGATTTTAATGTTTTTGAATGTTACAGTTAAGTTGACCTGCAGACTTTATTTCTACAAAAATATTAGGAAACTGTGGGAACTGTAAAATAGTGTTTGAAGTTTTTCGAAACCAAACAGTGTTTGAGATGAATGAATTGCAATGACATGGCAAATTTGAGGACACATTAAATCAAATTGGATTCAATTCACTTTAGCTGACAAACAGGAAATGCATAAGAAATAACTACTGTTTTTGTCTCTCAAGTGTGTTGTCAGTTTAAAAAGCTGCTCTTTTAACTTTACACCGTGTTCTATTGTTAAAGTCGAAGGCCTTGCTTCATACATCTAGTGGACAAAAATAGCCATCACATCGCTGTAAACAGGAAACAGGAAAGCGGTTTTGACTATGTGCATTTTGAGTGAGTGTGTGTGGGCGTTTTTAACTTCTTCTGCCCTGTCATCTGCCACCTCTCTCTTTCTTCGTCAGTCTTTGTCTCACTTCATTCGTCATCTCACACACTCGCTGCCCTCACTCAGTCTAGATAAAGAAGCCCCATCACACTCTGGGTTGTTATCTGAGTGTGTGTGTGTGTGTGTGTGTGTGTGTGTGTGTGTGTGTGACCTCCCTGTCTCCAAAAGGGTTAGCTGACCTCACACACACACACACACACACACACACACACACACACACACACACACACACTGACTGCAGTGTCAGCCGGAGGTGGCGCCATGCTCTTCGGAAATTTAAAACCTGAACTTCCACTTGCACATTGTGCTGCACAGATTTGGTACAGTCAACAAGATAAGACAATGGCTCCGGGGAGATAATTAACTGACTTTCAGGATTATTACAAGGAACACCTTTGAAAATATTTGCACAAAATACAAAGCCAGAGTTGAGAATTCTGGAAAGCAGCCAGTTGGGAAGTAGTGATGGAGCTCCAAACACTGGCCTCACCCTGTTTACTTTTAATCACTTAGCTGACAGTTTACAAGAGTGCTGCTCTGGTATACACTCCAGCTCTGTTATCATATCTGACATGAGGACAAACAAATAAACAGATGATGCAGTGTGCGTTGGGCTAATTAGTAATACAATGCTAAAATGCCACAATCCATCATATTTAGAGTGTTGTCTGAGATATGAAATGGACAAACAGCTTGGGACTGATCCACAGCCCTCCTTTCAAACTAAAACACAGAAGACAGATATTCTACCGCCATCTTAAGGAGCCCTGTGGAGGTTTCTTATAAGCAAACACAAGTTATGTGGTAACACTGTATTTGAAGCGGTGTGCATAAGGCTGACATGACACTGTCATAACCATGACATGACACCTGTCATGAACATGAAGGAGTCTTTATGAATGTTTATGGCTCTTGTCATTAAGTGTCATTTCTTAAATTATGACACTGTTAAGGCAAAGTTAGCATTGTTTGAGATGTTTGTGTTATGACAACATGACATTAACCTAGACAACATAACATAAATATGTCATAGCAGGCCAAATTATCAAATGTTATGCTTTTATGCTTTATGTGTTAACATTACATTAAACTGTCATAAGCCTGTACTGTCATAAGCCTGTCATGAGACCATTTTAATTGTGTCATGAATATTTTTTCATGACCTCCAGTAACATGAAACCATTTGGACTTGTCATTAAGATGTCATTAAAGTTACGAGACCAGTTTAATGACATTGATTACAGCACCGAGGTGATTTACTGAGTTTTGGACAGATAGCTTCAGGTTACTTTTTGGTAAAGTATCTGCTAAATGCTGCTTTGCATTGCAAGTCATAAAAGTGTCAACTGTTTGCATTAGACTTCTTTTTTTTCATTTAGATCTTTATTGACAGTTTTTTTTATGTTATACCACGTCTATAAATAGAAGTTGGCATGCATTAGACTTCTTACCAGAAATGTCTCAACATGAACAAAATCTTTCCTGAAATCAGAAACGAGGGAGAACTAAGACAAAAGCATCTGATGTCATTAAGAAAGTGTTAACTGAACTGTCACAGAATAGGAATCTGATATTGCTGCAAGTATTTCTCTTTGGGCAAAACTACTAAAGTGAACTAAAGTAAATACAGTATACAGAGCACACAGTGCAATCACTTGGTGAAAGGAAATGTCTAAAAATACATTCACTTTTGAATTAAAGCTGAAGAGTACATGTTCAGTACTTTCAGATTTAATTGTTAAGAAGAGAAAGGAAGTCGGAGAATGAAGGTCAGACTACATAGTTCGGCTGTCGAGCTTTGCACTGTAATTGGCTGTGGATAGATGACGTGTTAAAACGTTTTTCATCGTTTGATTGCTTTGCTAATGGAAATGTTTGTTGTATACATGTTCGTGGGGAAACACACAGTCAAGTCTATTTGAACACGCATTCCAATGAAAGAGCATCAGAGGAATAGTACATAGTGTAAGTGTTAGTAATGTTTGTGGGTTGCTATAACAGGACACTCCCTTGTCTCCTGTGGACATGTACGCTCATGTTCAAAGTTACTCATACACATTTGCATAGAGGTAAGCTGGCATGCACACCCACATACTTTCACACATACACACTCCTGTCGCCTGCCCCACCCAGAGAAGCCTGATCTGTGTCTGGCTCCTGTCCATGCGTCCTGCTGTCTCTGCTGATTAGCGGCACGGCTGAGGAAGGAGGAGGAGGAAGAGACGACACCAACAGCGCTCTGCTCCTACTTGGCCTGCATGTCTGGGCTATTTCTAGCTGCCGCCTGCGTGGCCTCAGGATGCAGCCCAGAGCAAGACGAAAGAAAGCAGAGGATCCTGACTCCTATCTACTCCTGACTTTGGCTTGTGTCCTCAGCAGCGCCGGAAAAAAGTCCTTCAGAGGTGTTTAAATCAGTGCAACAACCTGATTGTGAGCTCCAGAGCTTTGTTTAAAATGAGACAGAAATAGATTTCTCTTTTTGATCCAATTCAACACAAAGGGCCATTAATGTTATGGGATGTTGGGCATTGTGATGCTGTTAGCAGTACAGCTGACTTGGCATCTTTTTTGTTGAACTAACATGTAAAAGGATAAGGTCAATTTAACTTCTTTCCTTGGAATTTCACTTACCTTGCCTTAAGTGTGCTCGGTTTACAGTAACATTCCCACACGCACACACATGCATGCACACACACACACACACACACACACACACACACACACACACACACACACACACACACACACACACACACACACACACACACACACACACACACACACACACACACAAACAGTCACACAGGGTCCTCAGCAAGTGTTTCTCCTTCACAGTCCTCACCCGTATTTTCTAATTTTCTCTGAAGAACTAACCTGGCAACCTTCCAGTCACCCTGCTCAGCCCTTGCTATGGGCAGATTACATCATGTCAGTGTCATTCAGACATCTCTCTGCTGCTGTCATTAGCGGCCATTCACAGTGACCAAAACGTTTACCAGAACCTACTCTTAATTCCAAGGAAATGTATGGGTATGGTCAGTAGTGTGGTTATGAGGGCTGTAGGTAGCGTGTGTGGAGTTTACACATGGTATTTTTACCAGCAACCAGGTTTAAGTAGAGGACTAGACTTAAAGATAATCACAGGGGTCCTGACTTCTCATACTGTATCTTCTAAACCGCAACTCCAGGAATAAACCTATTAAACCTGAGATGTTAGAACCATTCAAGCCCCTGAAGACCTGATCTGAACCTGAAAGATTTAGAGTGCACTAAAAATGGGTGATTTTTCCTCATATAAAAAAAGGTCACATCTGGATTTTGTCAATGCTGTGCTGCTTAGACTAAATCACTATTGCATTGACAGAGAAAAGAAAAACAGACAAAGCTAGGAATATAGATAGAAAGATTTTACAAATTATAATTTAAATTGTAATATTTCTTTTTCATTCTGAGGTCTGGTATAGTATGAAAAAAAACATACTAATACAGAAGATAATATATTTATACTGTATATTTACATACAATACTATATGTATACAGAAGTATGCTGGCGTGTTCACTGATAATATTGCCAGACATCTGTCATTGTTGCTATGACCTATACAGCCTGTTGTTCTTGTTAACAGTGCGGGATTAACCTGCTTAAGCGCCACTAGGGGAAAGAAAAATGAGCCCCTGTGCACCTATTAACCTGTAGTTTTTAAGCAAACAAAATTTAAGCAGGAGCACTGGTGCACTAGTATTTGCAGCAGGAGGAAAGGTGTATGTGGGATTCATTACAATGCCCATGTTCATCATAATGAAGGAACATTTCACCTGAGTGCAACAGTGTGGCTCATTGATAAGTTTTTGTACAACAACGGAACTCTATGTGCACAGAGGAATAAGTTATATCAGGCTTTGGCAACACATAATTGTTAGTACTGTTGGTCTTTTCATGGGGTTTGATATCAATAAGAAAAACACGACTAGATCTTAGGCTAGTCAATATGACTAGCCTAAGATCTGTTTTTTTTAAATTCCTGCTAATTTATTGTTCTTACAGAGATGGAGGAGACAGCCATGACACACAGCTTCTGGTAGCAGTCTGCATAGTGAATTATACTAATACTATGTTCTGACTGCTGCTGTGAGTATTCTTAAAAATAGAATTTCTGACACAACTGAATAAAATGTGTCAATGTTCCTGCTACCAAGTCGTTCTGCTGAGCGTAAGAAAACTACTTTGGAGTCTATAATCAGTGTGAATGGATTGATTTGGTCCAGCGGACTCACAGGGTGACGCGTTTGCTGCACAGCAACCCACTCGTGTCAGCACAATGACAGTGGAAGCTGTATGGTTGACATAGCATTCCTCACAACAACATTTTTTAAATCGCGTCTCTAGTATAACAGGTTACTCAGACACACAATTTGTAGACTGATACACACTTGGCAAAAAGACTGGTGATTGTCACCAGACATTTGTCAGATTGATCGTGACATCTATGTAAACCCTTGAGTCACTGTCTTGTCATAATAGGCAGGTCCCTTATGCAAATTCCAGCTTGATTTCTATTGGAAGACACTTTATGATTTCCATGTAAAAATGATGTGTAATGTCTTGTGGGCTGTGTCTATTCTAGGATGTACCGTAACCCCAGTTTGACAAATACAGGAACAGAGTTTCAGCATACCACATCCGTTTTTGCACTGCACTTGTGATTACCCTACTTGTTTCCAACAAATTAACTTTACAGGCTGCAAATCACAGAAACAGTACAGATCCCCGAGTGTGAACATTCGCCTGTTTGTCTGTAGAGCATGGTGTAGTCAAACCTTTAGTACTTTGTAACCTCTGATAAACTTAATCCTTGTTGTTGTAACCCCATGTTCGCTTTGTATAAGTGCCGCACCCTTTGCCCTGACTGTAATTTTTTTTTCTTGATGTTGACATTATCTTTTTTTTCCCCTTAGGCCTTAAGCAAAGTCCCACCCCCTTGTTTGAGTCTTGAAGAAACAGCCAAGTGACAATACAGAATCTGTTTTACTGTAATCCTGCTTATGTTTTATACAATGGGCACTGGTGACGAAAGGTTGATGAAGCATTATTCATGCCCCTGATTCATAAAGCGTAAACCAAAAAAGTATTTGCTCATTCTCAGGTGATACTCTTGGCAAATCAAATTTGATCATAACTTTTGGTGCAATCCAGACAATTTGTCATTAAAGCTGCAGTAGATGGAAAGCATAAAAACTGCAGAATGTCTAGTAAAGTGAGGCCTCTTCCTGCATCTCTCCCTCTCCCCTCCCTGTATGCATGTGCTGAACAGCCAATAGTAAAGTTTTCTCTCTCGGAAATGACCTGTGATTGGCCAAAGTCTACCGTAACAGGCTAGATTTTCTCAAGCTGGAAAACAGAACCTACAGGAGGTGCAGAAGTCTTGTTTTTTCAGCATTACAATATGCTGAAAAATTGTTATGGAATTTTTGCCCAACAACGTCAAAAATAGAATGCCATCCACAGCTTTAAACCCCTAAAAAATATCTCTATTTGAGAACTAATATTTCAAGATATTAATTGTGTTGGAATGTAGCCTAATGATTTGTATTCTTACATTAGCAGTTTCACTTTGTTTTCAAATTAATGGCCTGGAACATCTCACTGAATATAACAAGGATTTATTTTAATTGTGAGTGCTTTTGACCACACACAGTAAATGTTGTTCTTATCTACAAACATTTCAGAAAGAAGAAATTAGAAGACTGTATTTTCAGCACATATAAGGATGTCATTAAGTTCTTTATTTACACATGAATACACTACTTAGTTGCACATGGTAGATGAAATGTTATTACATAAACATAATACAATTGTTTTCACCACACCCTTGAAATGTAGCTTGTTGGAAGCAGTCATGATTCTGCTGTATCATGTTTTTGTTCCAGAGTCATAGATCTTTCTCAATCATTAAAAAAAAGGCAGTGAATCAGGCACTACTTTTGGGGAAAAAGAGGACGCATACAGTTTCTGTAACAACCAAACTTGTGAGAACAGGTCATTCTGACTTCACTAGCACCCAGAAATGTCACTCCCCCAATCCCAGATGAGGGTAGTTTGAACTCTGTGGGACCATCAGTCCTCGTCTTAGCGTTGCACACACACACACACACACACACACACACACACACACACACACACACACACACACACACACACACACACACACACACACACACACACACACACACACACACACACACACAAACAAACTCTGACTCACTCTCTCTGTAGGGATCATGGCATTGATTTGTTGTATCCTCTACAACTCTTCATATGAGCTCCAGTGAAGATCCCTAAAGATCATGTTACACTTTTGCAGATAATCAGTTATTGTGGATCCTTTATTGATTTGATGTCTTTTGGTATTCTTGATCTAGAAATTTTGAATTTCAGTTAAAGAGGACTACACTGCTGCAAACACACACACACACACACACACACACACACACACACACACACACACACACACACACACACACACACACACACACACACACAGACAGACAGACACACACACACACACGCGCAATATTTCTATACTTTTGAGGACCTACACTGACATATAGTAGGATTTACAATAATTGAGTCCATCATGTTGAGTGATGAATTGTGACAGTTGTATAGCTGAATTAGTTTCTTGCAGCAGTGAATGAATAGTGAACAATTCCAACTTGACAAAGTTTGAAGCAAAGACACAAACTGGAAATGACCCATATTTCCACAATAGTTTCTCTAATCGCAATCCAATCAGTCAGACAGTAGACCAGTCATCTGTACTCTGTCATGATTTGCATGGTTCTCTGCATTGCTGCTTACAATATATATATATATATATATATATATATATATATATATATATATATATATATATGTTTTGGGGCAGTTGATAGACAGGAAAGGTGGGAGAGAGATGGGGGATGACACACAGCAAGGGGCCGCAGGTCGGACTCAAACCCGGGCCGCTGCAGGACTCAGCCAACATGGGGCGCATGCTCTTACTGGGTGAGCTAGAGGTCGCCCCATAAAGTATGAATTCTTTCTTAAACAATGTACAAAAAATACACAACATCCTTTACTTTCTTTAGTTTTTCAGACAGTCAACCTTTGAAAATGTATCTTGGTTCCCTAGCAACGTTATCTTTCTTTTGTCTAAATTGGATGCAGAAATCAGGAAAACAAGCTGTAACTGGCCTCACTGACAGCATCCATTCAGTGCTACATCTATTACCTATGATTATGTAACACCGGATGAAAACAACACAGACCAGCTCTTTCACTGGGCTTTTAAATAAGGCCTTTTGCAATAATTGTTCCAGTAGGGATTTAATGGCACTTCACTACTGTTTATCCTCAGACTTTACGAAGAACTGGTATCACTTAAAGGTGAAGATGAGCCCTATAATGAGTATTACTCAACGGGATGGTGTCATCTCTCTGCGGAAGTGAAGACCTTTCCATAATAAATATGTATTTGTTATCCGTGTCTATTAGAGATTAGAGTGTGGTTGCATGGCTGTTTGTAATGAGCACGCTTGGGCATACTGACAAACTGACAAAATAATAACTTATTAGGTTTTATGAAGTCTACATAAAACTTCTTATGGTAATACAGTTTTTTTGAATAAAACATCCCAGTAAAATCATTACTGGCTGTGACATCTTTTACTGACATATTAACATAAAATGTTTTTATTTGATTGATTTAACTCAAGTTTAACATCATGGGTTGCTTTTGTTAAACATTTTAAACCAAAATATCCATCTTTGGTCCGTTTAGCATTGAGGCTAGTATACAACAAATTGCAGAAAGAAATCAAAATGAAGGCACTGTAGTGAGAAGGGCCAAAACATAAACAGTATATTAATTAATACTTGGAACATACAGAGCATGTGGGTGAACAGTGGAAAAGTGGATTATAGTGCGGGAGGAGTTTCTTTGGATGTTTTAATGGTCTCTCTTAATGAAAGTGGATCAGCATTCCATTGTTACTGGAACCAAGCTGACTACAGATGCTGTTTGATGCTTAAAGGTGCAATATGTAATGCTGACAGCTAGTGTTTAAAAAAGTTACTGCACTACCAATTCAAAATACTGGAGAGAGTCGTTTCCCCCGCCCCCTCCTCCCCAGACTCGAAGTTCACGGGAGGTTGCCAGGCTGAGACCGCAGCATTCACAACAACAACAATGTTGCTAGACGCTTGTCTCACATAGCCAGACATTACTTCACAGCACAGCGGAGTAGCTAACGTTAGATGCCGGCTATTTTTCTGGGCGAAGAAGAAGACTCTTATTCCTGAAATTTGGATTTTGAATATGTGTGGTCCTCCATGTTTCCTTCTTCAAACTTGCCGGGGCCGGGAAGCTACGATATCCATTAGCAGCATTAGCAGCACCTGTGAGTTTATCATGTGACAGCGAAAACGCGAAAGGCGCAGCAGTATGTCCTGTATGTCCCTTACCGGCTAACGTATTTCAAGATGGCGCATGAATATGGCGCGTACCCCAGTTCATGCGAATGCAAATGTAAAATTTCAAGCCAAAAGGAATACTTGGAATTGATGGTGGTGGTAAATATTCATGAAAAAGGACAAGTTAGTGAACGGGCAACACCGTTTTTGATAATGAACAACTAAACACGTTACACACTGGGTCTTTAAAATAAGAAGCTGCATGTAACACTGTGTTCAACAGCCTTTGAAAACACATAACAGTTCAGTTTGTTTGGCGTACACTGAGGGGGTCACAATATAAAGGATACTCACACGGTGTGCTCTGCTGCCCTGTCCACTGAGCCGTTCAGAGGAAAGCTCATGTTCCAGGTAAGCATGGTGTGGAACAGGCAGCTACAGTAGCAAGGCTTTGTTAATCTACTATATGTCCAGGCAAGTTTTATCACCCATATCTTTATGGAGATCCATCTACAGCCAAAGCTTACTGAGTTGATGAACAGTCAGCTGACATTTCTCTGTTATGTTGCCCAAGGGAGAGAGACATCAGCTCCAGGACAGATTAAAGAGTTAGAGGCCTTCTTTGAAAAAAAAAAAAAGAAAAAAAAAAAAAAAAGGATTTGACTGGCTTAGTGCACTGTAAGTGTTGAACTCTGGGACAGATACATACCATCACAGGTACACATTGTCTATGGCTACAAATACAACCCAAGTAAATTGTGAGGGTTATCTCGGCAGGAGATAAAGAACCAGTAAGAAGAAGCAGGAGGATGGCAGATGGCAGAGGATTCTCTGCTGATATATCCTCACTGTCTGCCCTATAGCCTCAGCAACAGTAGTCTACACCTCCCCCTTCACTGCTTACTGCCAAACGTCATTCAGAAATACAGGCAGGCATGTTTATACCTTCACGCATAAAATAAGGGCACTATTGTAATCTTGCGACAACCAGTGAAATGCACCAGTTTGTATCCAAGCACTCTTATTTTTGTTTATATTGCGCTACCATGTGTAAAAGAAATGGGTGAAGCCTAATGCTAATTGTTAGGTGTGGTGATCTTTAATTATTTTCTCAGTGACATTAAACATTGCATGACTTTTAAACAGCTGTTGTAATAGTACATACTGCAGCCGGCTCGCCCAATCGAAAGAAGGGCGCAGACTTGTAAAGTAAGAATACTGTTGTGCTCAAGGTGTGAATGGAATAGAATAGATCTTTATTGTCATTGTTTTCATCAACAAAACACAGTTTAGCAGCTCTCAAGATGACAGATAAATCACAAACAAACAGAAATATAACATTTTAATAGTAAATATAAAATAACAACAAAACAGAAAATTGAAATAGTAAAATAAAGATAAAAATAAAGATAAATAAACACAATGAGATGGCGCTATGACAACAAACAAAAAATAAACCCTGAGATGAGATGGTAGTGAGTCACAAATGCAATGTGCCTCGATTTTAAAGTAGATGACTTTTTTTTTATTTATAAAAACATATTTGGTCAAACATAGTGTAGGCCTACTGGTGCATGGACATAACTCAACAGCTAACAATAACAGAGGAGCAGCAGAGAAATAAGAGGGAGACAGTGATGCATTATTGTTAATCTGAGTCAATTTGTCTAATCCTACACTATATGAAAAGACTGTCTTACAAAAAAAATGTGCAATGCTAAATATGATCAGTGACAATAAAAGATTATGAATGATTATATCGAGATGTGAACAGAGAAACATGGGCTAAGGGCAGAGGCTTGTGGTAAAATAGTTAGAACAGCAAATGTATGGAACATTGAAGACTCATGCAGAATGTTTTGCTCTCAAAGTTTTTTTTATTATTTAATTATTTAATCTATGGTTCACAATCATTCAGTGTTCTAGTGTCAAAACCTTTAAACATAATGATACACATTGTTTCATAATATGCACACATACTGATGTGCATATGTGACAAATATACCAGAAAATGCACACACACACACACACACACACACACACACACACACACACACACACACACACACACACACACACACACACACCCACACACAGGTACACAGTGGATCTTCTTAGAGAGACAAAATGGAATAAGGCGTGCATGGGATTCTTCTTCATCTGGATACAAACAAAGAAAGTGTGAAAGGACAAAGCAGCCCTCGTGGTAAAGGGATTTTTTAAACTGAAATCTGATCTTCAAATTAAATCGTAACCATCCCCTCCTTTGTTTAGCAGCTGTCTCACACTGTTATACTGTAGTCTCTAGCAGCGGACCTGGAAGACCCACTGGAGTTGAACCTGCCATCCACGCAACACACTGCGCATACAAATCTCACAAAATGTGTCTGATGCAATCAGCTGAAATCAACTCGCTTCACACTTCACCTGAGGAACCCCAACAGGTCAGGGTGTAGGGACAAAAAAGGTGCAACAGCTGCATTTATATATATTTATTTATTTATTTGTAGAATCGGATAAAATAATTGAATGGTTACAAAAAGACAAAAAGAATAAAAATACAAACTACATACAAGCTTTTTAATGCTTGTAGTTTACAACTTGTAGATAGTGACACAGTATGTAATGTATAATGTAGTGGTGAAATATAAAAGCCACATGATGAAAACACATACTAAAAAAAACAAGTTAGACTGACAATAACACAAATACCTTATGGAAACCATGAATCAGTTTACGAAATGGACAAAACAGCAAATTTAAGGTGATGATTAATGACTTATTTGAATATCAGAATCTGTTAAATCAGTTGTCCTCTCTTACTGTCCACAGTTTCAGGTTAAGTTATCCCCCAATGTATGCCTACCATGTCTACTACAATAAAATCAACTCTCCCAAACTGCCACCAAACTGGTCAGGGCCTTGATTTGTGCAAGATAATGTCTGGACTTTTACAACAGAACTGACTGAGCAAAATTACCATGAGAGACAAGTTAATAAGGACAACGTATGGAGAGGATTTGTGAAATTTAGAGGAAAAAAGATACAAAAGAGAAAAAAGAGACAAAAGGCGAGTGTATGGGTTTATTGGACAGCTGAGATGTAGGCAGTGGTGGAAGAAATATTCAGATACTTTACTTAAGTAAAAGTACTAATATCACACTGTAAAAATACAAGTAAAAGTCCTGCATTGAAAATGTTATTTAAGTAAAAGTATGTAAGCATCATCAGGAAAATGTACTTTAAGTATTAAAAGTAAAAGACCTCAATGCAAAACAAATCCTCTTACTTTAGAAACTGGAAACAATCCAAACAGTTCTGTGTTTACTGGTCTAATCAAATGTACCCATTATATTGTTGGGTAATTTAATTTATAATGAAACATTGTATTTTACAAACTACATGTGTTTTGTGTGCAAAAATCTTAATTTGTAAAGTATAGTAACTAAAACTGTCAGATTACTGTAATGTAGTGGAGTAAAAAGTACAATATTTATTTCTGAAATCTAGTGGAGCTAAGGTAGAAAGTGGCATTAAAAGAAAAGACTTGAGTAAAATAACTTTTAGGAAAGGTCCTACCTAAATATGACAAATAACTGTTACACATCCAAGTTAATGAGTAATTTAAGATGTGTTATTGCTGTGCACAGTCAAAAAGAAGGGTTTGGGGGGGCGACCTCTAGCTCACCCAGTAAGAGCGTGCGCCCCATGTAGGCTGAGTCCTTTGCAGCGGCCCGGGTTCGAGTCTGACCTGCGGCCCTTTGCTGCGTGTCATTCCCCATCTCTCTCCCACCTTTCCTGTCTATCCATTGTCACCACAAATAAAGGGAGTAGCCCCCCAATAAAAACAAAAAGAAGGGTTTGGCTGTAGAGAAAGAGAGTGAGAAAGAAGAAAAATAATTTAGCAAGTATTTTAAAACTCCTGTAATTCTTTTCCTTTCTAGCACAGAGGTCAAACAGTAACAGTTAACAGGGATGCAACAAAGCTCTATCTTTACTTTAAGTAAAGAAGGAAAGGTCATATCCTGCATCTGTGTTACAATCTGATCTCAGAACAAGATCTCCTATCAAAACATCAATTTTTTAACAAGTCCCCTGGTGGTGTTTATATGTTTCCAGCTGTTGCGTGTGTGGTCACCTCTCTGCTCTGAGTTCTCAGTTTGGTGGCCTTAAATCCAGACACACAGCTGTATAAAATCAAGCCCAAAGATAACAAATGGAAACATACAGAGAGGAACAAATAGTTTAGACTCTGCAGGAAGTCTTATGGCTTGCCAGAACTCTAACTGTGCAAAACACAAAGATTAAGAATAGTTTTTTTGTCTTTTTGGTAAGTCAAACCACTTTCTTGTAAATGAGCCAACCTAGATTTTGGATCCAAACCAGCGATGTCATGGCAGATGTCTCAGACTGTTGGACCAAGGCCTAGCCTTTCCAGGATTGTATTGATCTTTAAACCTTCCATTACCACATTACGTCTGACCCAGTGACTGTAAAAAATAGGTATGACCTCATCACACTAATCTCATTATAACCATAAGTGAACGCTCTCTGCTGAAAACATGTCAATATCAATAACTCAGTATCAATACTTTTACATACCAAGCAACTTCACTACCTGTGGTTGAAATGCCTTGCTCATAGGCAGGACATTGTAGATAGAGAGGACACTAGCTGTATTTCC
Source organism: Perca flavescens (assembly GCF_004354835.1). Taxonomy (NCBI): domain Eukaryota; kingdom Metazoa; phylum Chordata; class Actinopteri; order Perciformes; family Percidae; genus Perca; species Perca flavescens. Next base: position 21,347,264 of record NC_041339.1, on the reverse strand, counting down.
ATTCAATTGTCAAGCAAATTTTTAAGCAAACTTTTGAAATGTCGCAAAAAAGAAATGCAAATCAGGTGCATTTCCATCAACTGGGCTGGAATGAATAAATGAGGCCACAGTGTAGTTTTTGCAGAAGTTGGCGCAATATGCTGCAAATTGCTGTAATCCACCATTAACCAAAGTTTAAAGAAGTAAAGGTTGCTAACCAGAAACAAAACAAGTTGCCTTGGCCATCTGATCTAACCCATCTACATGGAGAGCTCTTCAGGAATTTGGTTTAATTGGGCGAGTTACAATTGTTCTTTCATGTCAGCCCCTATTTGCTATTATTATATATTATTTGCTAATATCGGGGAAGATGCCGACAGCCTATCACTTATGTGAGTTAATCAATTTTGCCGTTTCCATACATCTTTTCTAATGTTATACTTCAAAATGTGCATAAAATACTTGAATGGAACCATGGCTACTATACAACAGGCCTTTTTCAGACATTTCGACTTGTTATAGTAGAAAAAGCTTACTAATAACATTAACGATGGATCTGTCTATGTCGTGACAGTGAGCCAGTATACACAATGCCAGGACCCTGAAACTGAAGCAGCTAAATGGAATTCAGCAATTAATAATTAGATTATTTACTAATCTGCTTTTCCTACTCTGCTAGGGGTGTAAATCAAACGTTTCATCATGATATTTTATTATATTCATTATATTGATTCTTTGGACAACGATACAATATTTACTGATATCACAAAGCCTGCCACGATACAATTTTAATTTGATTTAATTCAGGGGCCTGAGACCAATACAATACGATACATAAGCCCATTTAACACAATCAGTTAGATTTATATATATTTACACAAAGCAACTAAAATATGATTTGACAATTTTATTACTATGCTCTTCCAGACATTTAAAGTAAAAACAAACTACACTTTTTAATAAAAAAGAATAGATATAAAGTGGGAATTTAAAAAGAGACTTTGTATCGATAATATTGGGTAGTTGATGATTGAATTGATATATCGATCTAGATCGATGTAACGTTACACCCCTAACTGTGACATGTCGAAATGTTCTCAGCTATTTCTCTATGCTTTATGCACACTATTTTATGTTTTGCTTACATGTTTTTGGTATCTTTGCTGGGCAGAATAAACATTGAAACAATTGTAGAAAAATGAAGTGACAAGAAAAAGTATAAATCTTTCACTTTTCAGGTTTCACAGTTAGTTGGGGAACATGAATTGTAAACGAGCCATTTCTCTAAACTTTCATCTATTTCCACCCCCAGGATGCAGGTTAGGTTGAGTGGAAGTGCTGCTGCATGACCATATTTCACTATCACTATCACAACTGTCCCCTGGGAGAGCATGGAGAGTAGCATTATGTGCTGGTTAGTCTCAGTGTGTCTTCATCTGAGGTTGCAACAACGTGGCCTAAGACCATGTTCTGCTAAATACCATAGTTACATACATATTGTTTCACATGAACACTCAAGAATGTAACCATCCGCGGATAAAGGCATGCACACGACAAAGACACACACTACATACACCTAAAGCCTACACATAATTCCTCTGTTATCAACAATATTTTGTACCATGCTTGTTTTGTGTTGGATCAAAAATGTTACATTCATTTAACAATTTTTACTACCACAATATTTTCAACATTTAAAGATAAGGCAACTTGACAAGCCTGACATATCTGTGTTTTGTTTGTGTATTAATTAGTAATGTTTGAATTTCTGCAAGTGGCACTTTTTATGTCTTACTATTGCTGCTCTTTGAACTACCCATTCAGTTCATGCAGCTATTGGCAAGGCTAAATACTGAGGCCAGTGTGGAAGTGCCGTAAACTGTAGTTCCTGTAATACTAAATACAATACATGTAGATGCTTGTTCAATGGAAACAAAATCCAACTTCTCTTTTTAAATATGTCATATGTATATGTATATGTTTTTCCACACAACTTTAATATCTTAATATCTGACTTGCTTTTTGCCTTTTGGTGTATTCTTTCATTGAGAAAATATAAAGGCTTCAATAAAAGATATGTTTCTGGGTGTGTTTGCTTCATTAACAGGTGTCTCACTTTATCTTCAGATTTGCAGATGAAGTGCATTTCACACACTTTGAAATATATCATAAGTCTCCACAAAGGATGTAGTTTGTCTATCACTCTCTTTTGTTTTAAACATCAGTAACATTAAACAAAATTGTCACTGATAATCCAAACCTGTGAACATTAATGAATAATTACACGTGAGCACTGAAGCCTGTTTGAGCATCTGGTGTGTATCTGCTATGGCAGACAACCCAAACTATTAGAGATCCATAAAAGTCACTGCTTCAAGCTAAAGCTGTTTTTTTATACATAAATAAAGTTCACACATATCTAGACACAGGTTGACAGTTTTTCAATAGAAAATAGTATTGCTGGCAGAAACGTATCTAATCTCATAGTTACAGCCAGCACTGATTTCTTTTTCATATTATTTCATCAATTCAGTCTGATTAGTTGAAAACAATGCCAACAAAATTATATTTTGTATGGACATAAGTCTTATAACAAGATTTTTTTTAATTTCATCAACAAGGTCTGATTCGGGTTGCAGTATCTTTTAGAGATTCTCCAGCAATCTTTTAGTTTGGAAGAAATGTGTTTGAACCAAACTGTATAAAATAGTTTGCAACTTGTGTCGGACCAACTAGAAATCTTGTGATGAGCTTTCAATTGCTCTGTCCAGTTCCTGCAGTGTCCAAAAATGTGTCCAAAAAACCCTGCTGTACCCACAGACAGCACCTCAAGACTGCAAAAACAAAGCACACACACCAAGGCCAATAACCAAACCATTGAATGTTTATTGTCTGTCACATAAAACCTCTTTGAATCTGGATTTAAGAGAGTCAACCTCAGTATGTTATACAGTATCAATATATGATGGTAATTACAATTCTTTGCGATTAAGTATTGAACACAGCAATAGTCTCACATTGCCAGACCTACCTCCATAGCGCTGCAGAGGAGGGTCTGGTGAGCCCACACAGCATTCCGGGATGGGAGAAAAATGTGCTCTGGTTTATTGGCATTTCTTTAAACCAATCACAATTGGAGCAACGGCGCCTCTGCAAAATAGCCTCGGGAAGAAACTTGTTTTGGTGGAACATGTGTACGTTCAAAGGCTGTATTGGACGGATAGTCTAGCTAGCTGTCTGGATTTACCTTGCAGAGATCTGAGAAAAGGTTAACCATTTAGTCCTAATAAATCGACCGGAGTGTAAAATGTAAACACAAAAAAAGCCCAAGGTAACGGATATCCGGCCTAAATTAGTGAAATCCGGCGGAATTTCCGTCGCAACGGAGCAATCCTAGAAGTTGAACTTCATGGATAAAAACTAACAGCAATAATAAAAGAGTTTTTGCAAGTTAAGAAAAAGCAAGACGTGCATGGTGCACCACATGTATTCTGTTTGCATTACTTTAGCTTTTCAGACTCTTTCTGATAATATCTCCCTCTTCTGATGGATTTCTAATTGGATAGTGAACAAATGTGTCAGTTAAAAAGTAAATATCGGGCTTCTGAACCCACAGTGCAATTATTTGATGTCAGAACGCTTGGATTATGCTGCAAAAAAGCCTCCTTTAAGAAGAATTTGAAGAATAATCTGTCGGAAAGCTGTTTTCTGTGATTACAAACTACCCTACCCTAAAACAATATGATTTCTAAGTCTCCACTTAAGAATTGCAGACATTCAACAGTGGTGGAATCACTTGGTTTATCCCTGTTTCTCTTCTGGAGGGAAATCAGAGCACATCGTTAGTCAAACATTGCCATAGGGTAGCCTACTGTAGCTTCAGACATACATGTTCCCATGCTGCAGGAGAAAATCATTTATGAGTCCTATAAATACCTGACGCATGGTGTATATTTACCTCCACAGAGACAGGTGTGAGTTTGTGGTTTAAATTCAGATCCTTGTTACCATCGCCCAGTTTGTCACGAGACCACCCTCCCTACGTGTGCTCCATGCGACGTGATTCTTAAGAATGAAGGAAAGGTGAGGCAGCACCCACCCATGCAAGCATGTACACATTCATATACATGATCACCCATCACATGATAGGTGCAAACAACCAATACTGTATTATATGTTCAGAAAAATAATGACTTGTTTGTGTCCTGTCTCACATTACCTCTATAACATTCTACCTTCTACTGCTTACAACCAGCAGAAGCAGAACAGAATTTTAACCAGCCAAAAGCTGATGGTAGGTGAGCAGCCTTTCTGTTTCTAAAATATAATTTCCTGCATTGTAAAACAGCAAAAGTGCCTCCCTGAATCTAAGGAAACCACCAGCCAGTGTTGGGGACAGTAACTTCCTGTACCAGCTTGGAGAGGATGGCTGATATCCCAGCCGTGTTGTGGAATGCAGATTTAGGAAACACTGAATATACATTCTTCAGTCAGAACCACCTGTGTTCCTTTAAAAAAAAACTGTTTATAAATACAACTTATATGTTAGCTGGCCACAAGCTGGGTGGGAGAGACCCCAGAGTGCTGATGGAGAACAACAACAACAGAAAGAGGAAACATCTGCAGAAAGGGTCAACAGCACATAGTGGAATTTCCGCACATGAGGATAAGTCATAAAAGATTTTTTTTTTCTAGTTATGTTTATATTTTCCGACAACCGCCAAATACCTTAAGAAGCAGTTCTTCATTCTTTATCCCCATCCCAAATAAAAACCTAGAAAATACTGGTAAAAAGAAAAACCTTCAACTCAACAAACCTCAACAACTTTCTAAAAATAGTCAGAACACTTTCCCTTGAGAAGTGAATGGTCTAAGTAGTTGATGTCAAAAGCACAATATCATTATACTGAATAAACTGCATCTTACACCCTTCAATTATGAAACATTACATTACATCATTTACAAATGATTCCACTTTCGCTGAGTTTTACAGTTACATTTTTTTCACAAAGCTCTAACAGACTGTAAATGTCTGCTGTATTTAAGTTTTTTGTAACCCAAAACATTCAAAAGACAAATGTTACAAAATGATTAATGGTCACCATTAGATCAGTTGATCTTGGTTATCTAACTAAAATGGAATGAGTCTCTTTTTGCCTGTCTGCCTGTCTGCCTGCCTGTCACCTTGGATTTTCTCGACATCCGTTCATCCGGTCGACTTCTGTATTGCTGAGGACCCAAAAAAGTGCAGAGTCGAGTGTGAGCTCTTGAGATCTACGAGACATATTTATTAATAGTACATAATGTACACACTGTGTAATGTATTGAGAGGGACGTAACTTTCAGAAAATAAAAGTAATATAATAATAACATTTCTGAAAATAGCCAAATCCAAAATGGCTAGCTTTTAGAAAAATGACACATACATGGCAAGGTGTATTGCTCAGGACCCAAGGAAGTGCAGTGTTGAGTGTGAAGTTGTTTAAATGAGCGCTTCTCGAGAAAGCTGCAAGCAGCACAGTGGCTCATTGGTTAGCACTTCTGCCTCACACAGCAAGTTGGCACTGCAGAGTTTGATCCCAGGTCTGGGCAGGTCCTTTCTGTGTGGTTATTTGCCTGTTCTCCCCTTGTTTGCGTGGGTTTTCTGGGTGCTCCGGTTTCCTCCCACCACGAAGACATGCATGCTAGGTAACTAGGACTACAGTTAAAAAATAGCCGTCTGGCAAACACTGGAGCATTTACAGAAATGTTGATGAATGTGCATTGTCCTAATCAAATAAATAAATCTTACAATCTTACAATACCAGAGGCCAAGAGATCAGCCCGTTCAGAACAGGCCCGTTTTGAACAGGCACTGAAACAGTTATTGTAAATCTGTAAAGCCCGCTTTACAAATGATGTAGCAGGGTATAGCATTTAACTTTTTACTGCTTAATTCTAGACTGAAACTTCGATCTATAATGTCTACTTAGCCATGTTTTTTTTCTAGAAGGAGAAGACTTTGCCTCTAACAGTCCAACTCTTTACAAATGTATGTGAATCCTAAATGAAAATACCAATAAAATATTAATAAATGAGTCAGAACTTGAACGCTAACGCTATCATTATGTTATGTCTACTGTACGTGGTGCCTTCTTGGTGTCTTTTTTTTATATGGACAAAGAATAATAACACATTCTCCACAAGTTTGGGCTGTGCTTATTGTAATCAAGTGTCATCTACACAGTAGACATGAACACATCGCACTAATCAATCAGCTGGATTCAGGTGCTGCTGTCAAAAATAACAAATGTAGTATTGCTTCACTTGCTTATACAACACTGGAAATAACATTTACAACAGCAGCAGTAAAGAAAGCTGTTAATGGTTGATGCAGCAAACGCAAAGGTCTATGCCCCTATTAAACATGATAATTATTCTTTTTTTTGGACTGTGTGACTGTTGAAGTGGCCACACATCTCCAGTCTGAACCAGAAGGCAGACGTCAACAGACGTCAACAGACAGGTCATTCTTGGGTCAGCTACTACGTCTGTTGAATAAAAGTCAGGCTGCCCCAATTACCAGCACTGTTCATTTTCTGACTATTTGGCCTTGGTGTAAGTACTAAATGCAAGAAACACCGCCCCCTCGAGGTAAATGTTATTGAATTTATGTCACACAAGGGACCAATTGAATCATCAAGGCTTTACATACATGAGCATCCAAATATGTAACATTTCTGCTTTAAAATGTCTAAAAACGACCATACCTATGTTATATATTTTTATGAGTTGTGTTCTTACACTATCCCAAATGTTTCCACCAAATGTCAAACCCAGAGAAATCTGTTATTTTATTTTCAGCCACGGCACGTTTCCTTTAGTCGCCCGTCAGTGGCGTCATATAACCTTTCACCCTCCAGTTACTCTAACTTCCGTCAGAACCAAGGGGGTAAGCTTTGCTTCAGAACTCGAACCTCCGATGGCGCCATTTTGTTGCTACAAAGGTATCACCTCTTGTTAGCATTCCACTGACCGCCATTTTTTTTTTACGTCACTTGACTGCGAATAACTTTACATCTGAAGTGTTTAAAGACTCTATTTGTCCATTGTTTATTTATAAAGAAACACGACAATGTATAAAAGGCTCCATTATCTTGTACCTCTTGTTATGGCTCCGTAGCAGACGTTTTTGTAAAAATAGGCTAAGGATTGTGTCATAACCAAGTGACTTACTGTCGCACAGTAGAGGAATTACCGTATAGTACAGGAGAAACTTGCAGGCAGTTTCGACTTACATTAGCTGTTTAGGTTTAATTGCTAATGTTAACTAGCATGTTAGTTAGCAATAATTACCCTGTGCTTATGTTATCTCCTTACATATACCGTATCAGAGCTGCCAACTTTTCCCCAAACCTTGGAGTGAGATTTGGTGGTGCGAATCCAAACTTTTTCTATGTACAAAGCAAATGTCTTTGGCTCATTCAGCATGATTACTGTCAGGGTTTAAATTGTGATTTGTTATGTGGTGGAGTACTCCCTAGGGGGGTCCGGGGGTATGCCCCCCCGGGATTTTTTTGAAAATAAACCATTAAATGGCACTTTCTGGAGAGTTTTGTGCAAAGAAATGGAGAAATCGAGTCTTACATGATATGTGCAAAACTGCTAAATTTGCATTGTTGTAGTCTCAACAGGTATTAGGGCATTTAGCATTTACATTACTGTTAATCAGTCATCCCTTGATGATACACATTGTATTACCTTGTTATGATATAAGAAGTGACCCATACAATGTGCCAAACATAATGTGCTACATATGTGCAGCATATGACAGTAGCAACAGCTGAGAAGATTTGCATCTGTGGTGACCAGGTCCACCTCACACAAACTTCCTTTTCCCCTTCTCTCTCTTTACTACTAATACAACACACACACACACACACACACACACACACACACACACACACACACACACACACACACACACACACACACACACACACACACATACACACCAGTGTAGGGACCAGGGACCCAAAGTTAAATTAACATTGGTCTACCAAAGGGATCTACTAGGACCACTGAAATTCTAAAGAATGAGAACCACTGATTTACATACATTCTAATCCTTTAAAACTAAATAAATAGAAATAACCATTTTTGGGTACCAAGGGGACTAGTGGCCAAAGACCAAATCTCATTAGATTAGGCAGTGAGGGAAAATCATTCTTCAAACAAGGCCTCTCCCCACCAAAAGATCCAGCAGAAACTAGACTAAAAAATACCAACAGCAAGACAAAAGACACAGCATGGCTCATTTTGTGCATGTGTTATAGCCTTTCTCAAACTTTTTTTGTGCCAAGCCCCAGTAATGTTTGGCCCTTGTCCTCTGTGCCCCACTTAATGTAATTCTTTTGGAATTATTCATTTTATGAAACATTTAATGTATTATTTACAGTTACATTTAGAGATGCACAGAGGTGAGCTGGCACAAACATCTGGACCAGTCACAGCTGCATGGCCTGGCAACCAAATGGCATCGGTTTTGTTTCCAGATTTTGTGAGGAGACATAATTTTGAGCATTAAACACTGGATTTTTATGTACCTATTTCTACCCTTTTCTACATCAATTAATGCTGGAAACAATTGAAAATATATAAAAATAAGGCCCTCAGGCATTCTGTATTACTTCAACTATTCTCTAGTCTAGTAGATCAACTTTTTCTATTTTAACGTCATGTCTGCTGAGTCAATAATTTACTTTTCCCTCCTCTTTTGCGTCTTTTTCTGGGGAAGTAAATCTATTTAAATGTGAGACTGTACGCTGCTCTTCATCAGAGGTAGAGCACGGACGCACCGCGTCACTGCCCACATCAGAGCGAGTCCACTACAATTAACTGACGTTGCTACACTTTCCAGCCGCGCTGCTTACCTCTGAGAGAGTGGACACAAAGCGACGGACGGGTCTGTAATACTAAAAGCATACCTGAAGCCGGGGGAATGCGCCTGGGATGGCTCGTGAAGAAATGTTCTCACATTTGCGACATTTCAAAAAAAAAAAAAACTCTCACCGTCTCTGAAAGCATAACTAGTCGATCACGAGCGGCTCGACAGGTAGCTCTATAGATAAACATAAACTCATCTTTCAGGCATTTGACCGACCGAATTGTAATATTTTCTTCCCACTATGGCCACGCCAAGACCCGCCCTTCAGTATCATTTACACACTACTATTGGCCAGGCGTCCATGCTTACATGTACAGGGCCTAGCCCCTGACCAATCCCCTAACCTTAACCACTCGAGGTGAAATGCCTAATCCCAACCAATCAAGCTGCTTCATAGGGCGGGTCTTGGCGTGCCCATAGCGGGATTCGTAATTTTGCGACCGGGTTCTTTCGGTTTTTTTGACCGGTTTGACACTTCAGCGTGATAAATTGGGGGTGTGGCGTGTGAGCGTGTGAAACCAATCAAATGCGTGTGTCTCACGGCCAATGCGTGAGAGTTGGCAGCTCTGTATACCTACACTGTCCGTCTCTGTAAGACCAGAAGACTTACAACTTTCAGAGACGTTGCTCACATCACATTTACGTTGTCTCTGTCAGTTGGAGGCTGCGCAGTAAAGCAAGAGATCACCGGAAAAATCTCCGTCCAGAGCAACGGGGTCTATTGGTCCATATGTCAATGGTCAGAACACTGGCACCAAGATGATACGTTCAGGAGTAATTGTAAATCATACAATGTCACAGAAAAAAAATACTTGTAACCGTAATACTACTTTCTTTTATACAGCATCATTTTGTGATTAATTACATCCCTCTTTATAATCACAGTAATACAACAGAGACCATATCTATTTTGAAAGTTCAAAATCGATACCAGCTTAACGTTACTACAATGTGCTAACGTTGATGCTAATGCTTTGTGGTTAACATTATGAGGTTACAACATCGTTCAACACGCTAATAAAGTTATTTTTAGTATGACTGTTTCAACACAGCTAACAGGACTGAGCTAACCCACGAATAACTTCACTAGTAATGTTAACGTTAGCTGTATAGATAGACGATTAATCCAATGCTAATTTAGCCAGCTAGCACACCCCAGTCTGTCTGCCTCACTCCCCCGGCGCAGAGAGACTCAGTCGGGATGACAGCTGACAACAGCCCCGGGACATAAAGCTAGCTAGTTACCGTTAGCCTCCAGTCAGCTATCAGCCACCTACTTTCATTACAGCAAGTTTAATTAAACGTCGGGAAACAGACTATATCAGACACAGCACCGAGTCACAACAGCGGCCATCCATAGCGGTAGCTAGCTACATCTCCGTAGCGCTACCGGTGTATGTGCCGAATTTGTCCCCCCTTCGCGTTTAGCTGTCTTTACGGTTAGCTAAATTAACCCGACAAAAGGTGGGTTAAGCACAAAAACAAAAAGTTAAGATTACTGAAAAGTGAAGGGGAGATAATTCCGGGCAGCTGGGAGATGTTCTGCTGCTGCACAACAGGCATCGAACGTCCTAGCTCGCTGTCGTGGACATTTCCCCGACAATCCCCACAGACACCCGTCTCTCAGCCTCGTTTAGTAGCTAGCTAGCGTTACAACAAACCCCATCCGCCCCAGTGTTGAAACCATCCAAAAGGTGATATTGATATGTGAAATATTTTGTGTTTTAGCTGCTGGCTACTGTTAGCTTGCTGGCTCACTAGCTAACTGGTCAGCTACAAATAAAAATCTAATCAAGAAAAACGTAATTATGTTGTGGAAAATGCAGCTATTTTATTACAATAACATGAATAAACGTTACTAAACGTAACGTGAATAAACTTTAATGGGTAAACTGGTCCGTGGACTGATGCATTCTAACTAGTGATGTGCGGATCGATACTAAAGTATCGATATTTACGATCCCAACGTCTCCTGCTCTAGTATTGATTCTCTTATAAAAAGATCGATATTTAAACTCAGCAATTTGGAGTGAGTGTTTATGTTATCATAAGTAACTTGTTGTCACCAGAAAAGTCTAATTATATCCGGTTAGGTGGAGGGAACTACTTCTCCTTCCGCCGGTCAGTTGTGTGTGCACTGCGGCTCTGTGACGGAGCCGGCCGCTGCAACAGCCCTTCTTTAATTTCCCACTAAGAAGAAGACTGCAGACTGCAGTCTGCACAGGAGTGTGTGGAAAGACAGTGAAATACAGTGGTAACACTACAAACCTCGCTAAACATCTTTGTCATAAGAGTGAATATGATGATATAATATAGCGTCAGTCTGAGGAAGAGGTCCAGGGCGAGAAGACGCAAGGTGCTAGGGCAAGACATACTTCAATCAGGGAGTCATTTGGCAGCAGCGGCAGAAGTTATCCAGGTACAGGGAGATAGCGTGATAGGCTCACTGACTGTGGGAAAGTTATTCAAGCTGTTAAGGCTTTAGTTTTTTAATGTTCAAGAGTTCCCCGGAATCCCAGCATTCTTACAACAAGCTAACAGAAAGCAGTTTGTTCTGAGATTTTCTTTATAATTAAATAATATGAGAGTAGTTTATTGTCTTGTCATTATGCAGCTATAATTTGGAATTGGTAAGCCTACAGCCTACTTTTTTTACTTTACTTTAAACTAGTTGTCACATCACACTACAAATAAAATACGTAAAAAGTATTGGTATTGGTATTGGTATCGGTATCGGCAATACCAGCCTGGGTATTACTTGGTATGGGATCGAATAGGAATTAAGTGGTATCGCACATCACTAATTCTAGTGTAACACTAAAAACTCCCATAATTCCACGCAACTTCCCAACGTCATCAAAAGTCCAGTTTTACCGTCCATTGTTTTGGTTGAGAGACCCCTAGCGGCAGAAAGTTACATATTGTACGTTTAATACAATAAACTGAAGATACCTGGAAATATTATCAGAGTCACAACATACCATTAAACTTATAGTTTAGTGTACAACTTATCTGCCTTTTAACACCACAAATAATTAGCCTTTGTTATAAGTAGTTATCTTTTCTGTGTAGAAAGAACTTATACTGTACAAATAATCCTATTGTTTCCTATTGAAGGTTGGAAAATAAGAGGAAGTATGTTACTAGGGTTATGAAGTGGCTTCCTGGCATCACAGATGTTGGAAGATAAATTATAACAGCGACACGTTTGGCCCAAACAATTAATTTTTTATGGTTTAATCGCGATTAATTGCTGAATTTCTATAGTTAATCGTGATTAATCGCATGTTTTATCACATGATTAAAATTCTATTATTTTGCATTTCAGAACTGTTTTTAAGTACATATTAACAATGGAAAGCAATTCTTACCAGTGTATCTTGATTGGGAATCAAATGAATGCAAAGAAAGTGACTTTATGAACTTGATTTTAAGATTTGTTTTTGTTTATGATTTATTTATTTACTGTAAACAAAAGAAAAATGTGTTAATCTAGTCACACATTTGAATCTAGAGTCAATATAGTGTACAGTAACTCCTAAATCATTTTGATTACTTACTGACGTCCAGTGATCACCTTGCATCACTTTGCAGCAGTTCCACCTGCTTTCTCCGTGTTGTACAGGCTGTGCATGCGTGCGTGAAACTACTGTCCCCTCGACGGCAATGTATAAGATGGGTCAGAACATGCCAACTGTAGTCTTTAAGATTGAGGGCTAGATTTATCAAGCCGTTTGCGCCTGTTTCCATGCGCTAATCGGTCGCAAAGACGGACGTAACCAATGCGGGCTATTTACAAACAGGGCGCACTTGGGTAAAATCGCAGATTGTCTGCCACATGAGCGAGAAGAGACAAGTTGCGCTTTCAATATGCGTTCGTGGGAGGGTCGTGGGGAAAGTGGGAGTTCCACCCAAAAAGGTGGGAGGATAAGCGCAAAGTGCACCTAATTATATATTCTGTGGTATTTACAAAGACAGTCAGTAAGAGCGCACCTCTATTCTGCGGCGGAAATTCTCCGCCTCTTAAAAGCAGGTCTGAACCAGCCGCAATCGAGTTTCCTCGTACCTTTATGCCGCTGGTGAAATGGCAACAGTAATTTGAGCAAGACGAAGACATAGGCGAGGCTGAAAATATTTTTAACACAAGAATCACACTTTGTCAGTGAACACAACATCATTTATCGTTACAGATCAAGCAGCCATGCAATATTAGAGTTACTGGAAGAAATCAAAGATGACATTGAATCACCCACTCAGCGTTCACATTCCATTCCAGCAGTTGTTAAACTCCTCGCTACATTACAAATATTGGCAGCAGGATCATTTCAAACAGTCATAGCATCAGCAGTGGGAATATCGCAGTCTGCACTCAGCCATATCATAGCACAAGTACCGCATAGTGGGCGGAGAAAGACGCTGATTGCCTGATGGGTGTCAGGGTTGATAAATACTACGCAAAATGTGGAAGCATAGCGTGCGCTATTACCGAACTCGCATAAACAGACGCAGCGCAAACTGCGCCAGTGTTAGTAAATCAGGCCCCGAGTCTTCTACGATACTGACAGGTGTGCAGTTAGTTGCTACCCATTTCGCAAGAGCTGTAGTAATGTTTTTGGATTTGGTTTCATCCACAGGTTGGCAACTAGCACTCTCCAAAATAGTGCTTTGCCTGAGCCCGCATCAACCTGAGTCACGTTAACTGTCCTATGCTTAGCTCATAGGTGGTAGCTCAAGCTTGACGTTCTTTGTGATATTTTAATTCGGCTTTACACAATGTGCATATGGTTTTCGACCTGTCCGGGAGTTTTGGAAAATGAAAAGCGCCATTCAGAATTGTGTTGCTGCTGTCTTTTTCTATCATGCCTGCAGCCTGCAGCAGCAGAGTGAGGCAAAGGGTCAAAATAGTAGCCTGTTAGGCACGACGCGAAGCGAAAGTAAATTAATAAATGGCAGCATGCGATTAAAAAAAATGTATGCGTTATGCTTGGCCCTTAATCATTGCGATTAACGCGTTAATACTGACAGCCCTATTATAAACTCATAATGGGGACTAGAATGTACATTAACATCTTGGTAAAATCTGAATGGATGCTGCTACTGAGTTGCCCATGCATGCACCTGTGCCTGGTGGGTGCCACTTGTTTATCATTACCAAAAGTCCCTTCACAGTTCTCATCCACCTTCTACAAATAATTCTTGTGTGTGCGCCAATCAACACACCAAACATAAAACTGAACAGAAAAGAGGTACAAAGAAATGTCATTACTTTCTCTATTTTTTTTTTTTCAATTATTTTTTATTGGCACCTTCAGACATACAAAACAAGTTATACAACGTGTGACAGGTAATAGCAGATGGTGCACAGAATAGATCAACACAAATTGAACAAAAACAAAAACCTCTCCCACCCCCCACCCTCTGCGGACTTGAGGAAAACTTAACAAACAAACAACAAACACTGGGAGCCAGAGTTGGGCTATCATTTTCTTGGTTACAGTTGAGCCTGTCTCCCAAGCAGGTGTAATTTAGAGTCGTCATTAAGTAACAAAACAATCGGGTCAGTAGGTCAGTATCCTATCACATCAGATATTATTGATGTTGTTTTATTCCAGAACTCATGCACCTGTTCACACTCCCAGACCATGTGCAGGAAAGTTCCAGTTTGTTCAGGTTGACAGAACGTGCAGTAGGAAGTGGGAATGACTTTAGAGACATATCTCTTCTGAGGAGTCCAATATGTCCTATGACATATGTTGAAATGGATCTGCTGGTGATTTGGGTTCTTGGAACAGTGGAAAATGTTTTCCCAAACTGTCTCCCAATTAATTGGGGCTCAGCTCTATAACTTTGTTCTATGTTTAGGTCCGTGCTAGCATCAGTAGCCTTGTTAGCTGCCGCCATGCTAGTAGATTTCTGTGTCTGGGTAGAGGACAACGAGACCATCTTTTTTGCGCTTACAGACATTTCACTGAGTCACTACGGCAACAAAGAAAAGGATTGATTTGAACATATGTGTATATGTTGTTCACTACAGTAACAATAGAAGCTGAAAGAAGTGTCCTTGTGTATATGGAGTACCCCTTTTGTGACCCGGTTTATTTGTCCACTGTTCCCATCCTCCATCTCTCCTTCCTGTGGCCTACATTCAGAGAATAAGCACCACACGTGAGTTCAGCATCACGTTACACCTACATCCTTGGTGTTCTCTGTCTGCAATCACTGTGAGGAAACATGGCATTGTGTGAAATGAAAAGCTCTTTGGCCTTCACTTGTTTTTTTGTTTTTTTCTTATCCACACAGCACGTGTTTGGGTGGCAGAATGAAAAAAGAGGACAACAGTGAAGGTACTGATAAAACCTAACAAAGAATGAAAAAAAATTATGTGAAGACACAGAAAGACATATGATCATCTAATGACTTTTCTACTAAAGATGTTTTGTTGTCCAGACATATTTTGCTTCAATCCTATTTACGTTTGTGTAAAAAAAAAAGATTCAAAACAATGACTTCTGAACAATATATCTTTCACTTGTTATTCACTATAGACCTACTGAGCAGTGACATGACTTTGCCTGCTGTGATCAACGGACACTAGAATAACAATAGACAGTATATAAACCTGTCCACACGTGATTGTATAGGTTTAAGTAAATAATTTGTGTTATATGTTATAGATTCAATTAAAATATAACGAAACAAAACAAGTGATGAGAATGCAGTCAGAATAGATTTATATAATTATGAAATATTAATGGAAAAAGGGTCCAGGTCAAAAATACTTTAAAACCATCATCTCATTTGACAGTTAAACTCTTTGCAGTAAGCCTATAAATTAAGCATGTGACCTCTTTCTGGCAGGTACACCCGCACATGACACACTCTACTACTCTGCTGGAATAGCCTTATCAATCGCACCCATCAGTAGCTACTCTTTGCTAGCTCTCTGGCTGTACTAAACACTATAACTGCAGTGCTGTTCATCAACGTTATCATTTTATAATCTATCTGACCGACCGAAAGTCAAATAATGTTGCTCCAGAACAGCTTTGTCGACGATTATTTCTCTTTATTTGTGCTTTCTGCTGCTTTTGCTGCTAGCTGTCAGTGATTAACTTTAGCTAACGTAACATAACATTAACGGTCGTCCTCAAACGTCTCTTCAGCCTGCCGACATCTTCAGGGTTTCTTCTCCCCTAAAGTGCTAGGGCTTACTGCTTCACTTCACCCAGGTGAGTACGTTATTTTTTGCTTGTGCTAGCACATCTGTCTTGTTGATATTTTAGCGCCATATAGTTGTTTTTGTGCGCTTTTTGTGCTGGCTATAGCTAGCTAACGGCACTGTTTCCATATCTACTGGCTGCACTAGCTAGCTAGCTAGCAAACTTAATATTTGCTTTGGTTATATTGCTTGCTTATACGACAATAAAAATAACCTCTGCTATTATAATAGCAGAGGTTATTTTTATTGTCGTTTGGCAGGTGCCTTCATTATGTTGATTTATTTTGGTTAAGTTTTTAGTGTGTGAGTTTATGAATGTTATGTTAGGCATAGGCATAACACAACTCCTTTATATCTATGGTAGATAGCTAAGCTTATACCAAATAGCCTAATTATTTGATCCCGTTTGAATTGAGCCAGTTTACACATATGGTGTAAAAATAGCTAAACAATAATTTTGGCTTAAAGGTGCAATATGTAATATTGTATGTAATACTGGCAGCTAGCGGTTAAAATTGTTACTGCACTACCAATTCAAAATACTGGAGAGTCGTCTCCCCCGCCCTCTCTTGGCCAGACTCGAAGTTCACGGAGGTTGCCAGGCTGAGACCGCAGCATTCACAACAATGTTGCTAGACGCTTTTCTCACATAGCCAGACATTACTCCACAGCACAGCGGAGTAGCTAACGGTAGATGCTGGCTATATTGACAGTCATAAAAGCCCATCCTCACGCTGAGCTCTGTAACCAACTGACAGACACACTTTTTCTGCTTAAAATGACAGTATGAACCGCTAAAAACACAACAACCTCACTGTCCTCTCCACAAGCCAGTCAGGCACACTTCCTCGGCTTAGAATTACAATACGAAACGCTAAAAATACCACTACCTTGCCGACGGAACACACTTCATTGGCTTAGAATTACGGCAACAATCGCTAAACACACTGCAAACTCACAGTCCTCTCCGATTTACAGCCCCCCTCTCGTGGCTTAAAATAACTCACCGTTGTCGGCTCCAGCCGCTAAACTACACGTTGTAAACAGCCATGGGCTGCCTGCCTGGTCCTCCCGGTAACGTTAACAGTTAGCAGGGTTAGCATGGCGGCGTTAGCCAGGACCAGTCGGGATCACTTTACTGGCTATGTCTCAATTGTTTTTGCGAGTAACCAACTCGGTTATTCTAGCTATATAATTCAATGTGAGTACACAAATGTTGAAATGACAAAAAATGCCCATCCCTAGTAGCTGTGATAAATTAGCCTGAATCTAATGCTTACCTGTTCAGGAGAAAATAAGCCAACTCTGCGTCCTTTTGGGATCTAAGCTGTCTCCATCTTTCAAATACATCTCCAATATTTACCAGGGGGTTGTTACGTCTCTGGTCACGCAACTGTTAGAAACATGCTGTTTTCTTTTTTTATGTCATGTAGAAATCTATCTCCGTTGATCTTGTTCGTTTGTTTGCTGGTTTCATGGCTGTACTACCATTACAGCTGTAGCGCGCTGGGTTTTACGTTTTTACAAGTATATCTGGCAACCCGGCCTGGCTGTCAAACTGGGCCGTTGATAACAACACACAGATCAAAACATAAACATAAATTCCGTCACGGAATGTACATTTCAAAAAGAAAAAATACTGACATTAGCATTGTTGTCAGAAAAGATAGTATTTCAGTTTAACATGTTTCCTTAATATCTGATGAGGCATTGGTGTCATTTTTGGATTTATTACAGTACAAATATTACATATTGGACCTTTAAAGATAATTTTGCAAGTCAAAAAGTCTGTTTTGTCATAAAACTGTTGAAATAAGACTGTGGAAATAAGTAATTACTGTAAATACTGTGATGTAACGTTACTACCCAGTAAGCACACAATGTGATGTAATCAGAATGCGGTGGGGATACGTAGTAGATTCAGAGTAGATTGCTCGTTTGCTCACTGGCACGACGTCCCCGGGACGTCGCTGCTGTACGTTTCAACGCTCTCTCCGCGACGTGTATATATATACATCGTTCCAACGTATTTCATACATCTTACAGATGCACTCATATACATCGTTCCAACGTATTTCATACGTCGTACAGATGCACTCATATACATCGTTCTTACATATGTCATACATCGTACAGATGCAGTCATATACATCGTTCTAACGTATGTTATACGTCGTACAGATGCACTCATATACATCGTTCTTACGTATGTCATACATCGTACAGATGCGGGCTCATATACATCGTCCCAACATCTCCTATACATCTTACAGATGCAGTCTCACGCACATCTTCCTGACATCTGTTATACTTAGTACAGATGTCAGGAAGATGTGCCGATCAATTGATCCTGCATTAACCCATGTAACAAAATTGGTCAGTATAGGTCACATGAAATTACTTTAAATATCTTTACTAAATTGTGAATTCTTAAAGTAAGATAGATAAATCATACACAATTACTTATAATTATACATTTTATTTATAAAGCGCTTTTCAGGGTACTCAAAGACAATTTACACAAGTTCAAATTATTATAGAAAATAGCACACTGTAACACATTAAAAGCTATTCTTGTATGTACCTAGATTTTTGAATAATCATCCTACTGTGCTATATACTAAGGGCTAATGTACAAAACACTATAAAAATCTTAAACCTGTGTTTTCAGGCAAAGAGCTGGGGCATGCACGTTTCCTGAGAACGGTGTGCAGCGGCTTAAGTTATGTTTTCTCTCTTTGGTGGATGTGCCTCTCGATTATTGGCTGTGTTCCAGGTGATACCCAATTATTAGAGACGTGTCTGTAAACCCGTGGTAACAAAAAGTCGCTTGCGCACACAACAAGATGTTTTAAAAAACGTCACTTTCTAAATTTTGTGATACCTATGGGATCATGGTAATGCTATTTGAACCCAAAGACACTGAACAATTGAGCCAAGAATAACATGTATTTATTAACAAAATTCATTATTTTTCTTAATCTGTAGGAGTCGCTGAAATATACAGCATTTCTCTCTTTTGACTACACACTCGTGAGCTGTTTATGTGTACATGTTTGAGAACAAAAACTAATTGTCACACTATATTGTTCACTGTCTATCATAATAATTATTTCAATTATTTCAAAAAAAAAAAAAAATGCTGTCCCTGCTACAGCCTCTGCTCCAGTCTGTTGCCAGTCGGGGAAGTCCTTGATGGCCGGCTTCGTACTCTGGAAAGTAGAATTCCTCGGTGGTGGTGGTGCTGCTGCTGCTGCTGTGACAAGAACAAAAGATTTGGGTTTTGTGCGTTATTTGAAGAAGTCTCTTTTAATGCATGGAATTTTTTTTTCTTTTATTTTTTTTTTTTTTCTCCCTTTGTTTTTAATGGTTGCGTTATTTTATTTATTTTTTTTGCAGATGTGAATAGAAGACCAGTTTCATTAAGCAGAATATGGCAAGCCAAATGTCGTTAACATAGTTAAATTCTCCGCTAAATTTTCCTCAAAAGCTCCAATTCAGCCTTTCAATAGAATTGAACAATAAGGCCATTTGGTCTGTAGGGGCGGGGCTGCAGTCTGTGCAGTTTAATTTTGGATGAAGTTCAAGATCCACAACAGGTGGGCTGTTTACGGTAGAAGGGATACAGCTACGGCCAAAAGTTATACAAAAATCCCGCTAAATCTAGACTAATATAATAATATACAGTATTTGTTATACTATCACCCAGGAAAACGTGTGTTTTGTTCCTCTAGAGTTTTAATTCAAACCACGATCTGTTTCCTGAACTGAAGTCGTTTTGGTGCCTAAACTTAACTGTTGACACTGTAGCTGTATCCCATCAAGCCTCAACCGCTGTTAAATTGCCATTCTGACAATATGTATTTAGATAACTTTGTAAATGAAAACTTTAAATAGCATGTTATACATGTCCCATAAAATATGCCATAACTTTCTCTCTAAAAGGGCTAACCTCAAGGTTTCATAGTTATCACAATTATTTAAAAAGTATTTACTTTTGATACCAAAGGTGTCATTTTATGCTGCCCTCTCTTTACTTCCTACTGCCATTTTCAATTACGATTTTTGTAAACTTACCACAGATGATTTGGCAAAGTAATGTCTGGGAATATGGCAGATTTCCACATTTCCCCGTTGAATATCTTGGTCATCATGGCAATTGAGAGATCTGAAAAATACAAACATAAAAAATTTAAATAAGATAAGATCCTTAATTAATCCCACAGTGGAGGACATTTTCAGTGATACTGCACCAAAAGGAAAGTGCAATGACAAAAGCATCAGTAAAAATTGCAAGAATAAAGCAGTTAAAACAGTTAAGTATACAGACAGAAAGTTTAATAACATGGTATTCACAGTATTGCACAGAGTAGTTATTGATATTGCATAATAAGGTGTACATTGATGTTGCACGCGAGTAAATTGTCAGATAGGGTGAGTGTGGTCTACTTGGAGCAGTGTTGATTATAAAGTCTGACAGCAGCAGGAAGGACGTGTGGTATCTCTCCTTCACTGCACGTTAGGGTTACATTTGAATACAAAATGTAACCTAAGTACAACTTCCAGAGGGTTAAAATATTTACTGTTAATAGATTGATATGCTTTAATAATAGTTTATTACCTACCCATTTCAAAGTCTGTGTAGGTCTTCTTCTTTGGCTTCCTCTTCTAGAATCATTAGTGCCTCTTCCTCTGAGCAGGCCAATTCAGCAGTGGTCGTCAAATCAGTTTTCAAACTCTTTCCTCTTATCTGAAAGAGATTAATATACAGAGGTAATAATTCAAGTACAATGTAATAGATAGAGAAAGTCTAGGAACCCTTGAACACACACGGGGTTGAAAAATAGAGCAACACATAAGAATCATGAGTGGCACTGTGCCTGCCCCAAATACTAGATAGATTCTGAATTACAGGTGTGTAATTTGCATCATGCAACAAACTAATATGAAAATAACATACTCTTTTCACTTGTTGATCAGGCTTATACACACAACTATTATTTTGGTATGATGTCCTTCATCTCTGCATTGCCTTCTCTCCCACCTCCTGCCCACGTTTTCTGATCTTCCACTATACATCATACCAACATAAAAACAGACACACTATGTGAAAGCTACTATCAAAAAATACTGCTCTTTTGTGAGGATGCAGTATTTGTAGTATTGCAACTACTGTTTTGCAATTAACACGGTGTATTCCTGACATTTTGTAGAAGATGGTGATATTCTTAGCAAGAACCCCCTTTTTAATGAGGGATAACTAGTGAAACAAACAAGCAAGCAAACATCAACTAACAGTTTACCAAAGTTACCCTTGCTATAAACATTATAGGACACATACGTCGCCACCATAGACAGTATATAGGTTGCCACAATGTATTGGCGATGTAATCAGAATGCGGCGGGGATACGTAGTAGATTGCTCGTTTGCTCACTGGCACCACGTCCCCGGGACGTCGCTGCTGTACGTTTCAACGACATGTAGCCGCTCTCTCCGCGACGTGTATATATATATACATCATTCCAACGTATTTCATACATCTTACAGATGCACTCATATACATCGTTCTAACGGAAAAATGGAAAAGTACCAATCAAATTATTGTGATATTGATAATTGTATTGATCTCAAAGTTAAATGTGATTCAATATGTCCATCGAACGTGTTTAGTCCATGTTAAAGCCGATTATAAACCGCTAATGTCAGTTTGGCTTATGGTCAATTTAGCTTCAACAAAAAGTAAAACATAAAGTTAAGTGACTGGGCAGTAACTACATTAAGCTAACGCTAGCTTGCCAGGTAAATTGTTTTTATGTGAATTAATCAACGTTAGTGATATATCAGTAAGAAAATGATGATAACAGGTGACAATGCTCATTACGGTGTTTTGAAGGCCAACAAAAACGGGCACCATCTAATAACTGATGTTTTATGACCGTTAGCACTCCGAACCCCGTTTTCAAAATCAGTTGTTAACCAGATTTAATGTCGAGTGTACAGAAACGAACCACAGTCTTACCAGCTAAACTGTCCTAAAATTAATTTCACATAGTGTTATTTTGGTAATAAGCAGGGTAAAAATAAAACATTATACTCACAATGTAATAAGTACGAACGTTAGCCTGCCATTAGACGGCCCCTGAACCTCTTCACCTTTTTTTAAATATGATTTAGTTGGCAGATTAGCTAGCCAGCTAGTTAACGCTACATGCCAAATTTAGCTTTACATTTTGATTCTATAACAACTCTTCAGCTCCAGATGTTCCCAGTTGAGGTTCAGTTCCATTTAAGCCCCCCAAAAAAATCAAATTAACCGATAATAGCAAAATATGGTGTGGCACTCATAACGTTAAGGGATATCGGGTAACGTTCAATTAGCTAGCTATCTAGCAGCCTAACGTTAGCTAACGTTACTGGCCTGTACTGCAACTGACATAGCTAGCTAGCTAACGTTAACTTTACATTCAGATTCAGTCAGATTAGTACGTTTAACTAGCTAGAGCACGGATATTTTAATTTTAAATTAATGTGAAAGTGCAATGTTAGCCTGATCTAACGGCTCTTTTTTATTTTTTATCTAACTGCTCTAAAGTTACTTTAAACCATGACATGGCATAACTTAGCAACTAGCTAGCTAACACATCTTGTTATTTGTCAGATGAACATCAAGTTACACATGAAAAAAACGTCGAAATATTTGTATTAACGTTATGTTAAGATGAAATAATGCTTACCATGGGGTTTGACAGCAGCAACGAGGCAGTCTCCATCCTATCCCTTGGTAGACTGTGGCAACTTTTTTTCCTTCCTTTGTCCATTGTGGCGCGAATATGTTGCTGGGCGGAATTGAGATTCACTGTCCATCATATCAACAGTGTGTGTGTACAGTAAAGACATCCAGACGCTCAATAAACGACGCTTCCAAATGACCCACGAACAACTGAGGAACTTGTAACATACATAGTTAATACGTTGCTGCGATGTATAGATTTCCATCATAATAAGACGCTCAGACGCTCATTAAACGACGCTTCCAAATGACCCGCGAAAAACTGAGGAACTTGTAATACATCTAACCGACATAGTTTATACGTTGCTGCGATGTATAGATTTCCATCATAATAAGACGTCCAGACGCTCATTAAACGATGATTCAGAATGACCCGCGATCAATTGCAGATGAAGCAATCTTTTGCATATGTCGTGGCGACGTATGTGTGCTTACTGGGTAGAGATGCACCAATTACAACTTTCTAGGCCGATTCCGATTTCTGATTTTCTTACCGATTTAGCCGATTCCGATTAAATTTTTTCTAACCACTTTACAGCACACACAAATATTTATTTTCTATCTTTTCTTTAATAGAACATTTTGCACAGAACATAGAACATTTTTTGAACAGATAATGGATAACTATAAAATAGAACTATATAAATTACTCCTGGTGTGAGAAATTCGCACACATCTAAAGTGCAATGTTAGAACCATTTCCTTCTTTGCACATCCAATATCCAACAAAAAAAATGTGATTTTGGTTTTTGGTGTGGTCCCTGCACGCCCTACTTTTTCCTTGCAGGCGTTGCATATTGCAAAACGTGTTATCTTCTGCACACATGCTGAAGAATTTCCAAACAGCTGACATGTTGCAGGTTAATTCACGAGGTTCCCTAATGTGCGAGAATAGCGCGCGGGTATGCGCAACACACGGCGGAAAAGTTGAGCGTAAGGAAAAAGACACTGTGCTGTCGTGTCCGTGTGTGCGACAGAACTGTAACTCCTATAACTTATGTTGTCAGTTAATTGTAGCATTGACCGGCATGAAATCGGCATACTGTATGTCAGACTGACTTGCCGGTCGCCGGTCATGGCCGAGCACGTGAAAACTGGCCAATTCCGGTCACCGGCCGGTCTATCGGTGCATGTCTAAACGTTACTCAAGCAAGCAACGGGTCTTTTAAATTGACAAACATACAGTTCAGGCCAAAAGTTTGGACACACCTTCATATTCAATGTGTTTCTTTATTTTCATGACTATTTACATTGTAGATTCTCACTGAAGGCATCAAAACTATGAATGAACACATATGGAATTATGTACTTAACAAAAAAGTGTGAAATAACTGAAAACATGTCTTATATTTTAGATTCCTCAAAGTAGCTACCCTTTGCTTATTTTGATAACTCTGCAAACCCTTGGTGTTCTCTCAATGAGCTTCATGAGGTAGTCACCTGAAATGGTTTTCACTTCACAGGTGTGCTTTGTCAAGGTTAATTAGTGGAATTTTTTCCCTTATTAATAAAAAAGCAAAGGGTGGCTACTTTAAAGAATCTAAAATACAAGACATGTTTTCAATTATTTCACACTTTGTTTTTAAGTACATAATTCCATATGTGTTCATTCATAGTTTTGATGCCTTCAGTGAGAATCTACAATGTAAATAGTCATGAAAATAAAAAGGAACTGCATTGAATGAGAAAGTGTGTCCAAACTTTTGGCCTGTACTGTATGTTTAGCTAATTCATGGCTCAGTTCAAACAGGATCGGGTCGGGTAGGGCTTGAACACCACGGGCCAGGGCCGGGTTAGGGCTGGAGTTTTTGGCCCGTGCAGTGCTCTACCATGAACTACCGTACATAGCTAGCTATATTTTACGAAATAAAGTCTCACGGGGTCCACCGGAAGGGGAGGGACTTCGCTTATCTATAACATTTGATGAAATAGATTGTGTCAAGTTGTGATTTTTTTTGTTGTTGGTGTGATTCAAGTTAATTATTACCTGCTGCATAGCTGACATTTCTTGGATAGCTGGGTTTATTTTATCCTTCTCAATTCACCAGTACATCCCCTGCAGTTGTTGGGAGGTGCTTTGTTTGGACTGGTCTTGGGGCAGATGGTGCCATCGGCCCTAACATTGTAGATTCCACATAACAGCTGGCGTCAGGCTCTGTATTTAATGCAGATTTGTATGGGGGATTTTATTATCGGCACTTCCCAATCTCTGCTGTGCTGAGCAGGAAATGATGAGCGAGATAACTTGATGCCAAATATCAACAGACTGTACGCTTATTTGAGCATGAGCTGGCTGACTAAAATAGTGTTTAGGATTTAAAACCCTCTCAAAGTATTTCCAAATAGGACTCTTCTAGTGATGATCATTTCCTTCTGACCACCTCCTCGAGTGAAGCAGTGTATCACTTTGATTCCAGGGAGTGATAATTCCTTGTCAGGTTATAAAGGTCGGTGTGGCGGAACCATATATTTTAAATCAAACTGGCTGCAGATATGGTTGTAAGCTCCATTGCTCTGACCTATAGTAATGTCTACATACCACTCAAGCTGAAATTATTTGTCCATCCATCCATCTTCGTCCGCTTATCCGGTATTGGGTCGCGGGGGGAGCAGCTCCAGCAGGGGACCCCAAACTTCCCTTTCCCGAGCAACATTAACCATCTCCGACTGGGGGATCCCGAGGCGTTCCCAGGCCAGGTTGGAGATATCCACCTAGTCCTGGGTCTTCCCCGAGGCCTCCTCCCAGCTGGACGTGCCTGGAACACCTCCCTAGGGAGGCGCCCAGGGGGCATCCTTACCAGATGCCCGAACCACCTCAACTGGCTCCTTTCAACGCGAAAGAGCAGCGGCTCTACTCCGAGCTCCTCACGGATGACTGAGCTTCTCACCCTATCTCTAAGGGAGACGCCAGCCACCCTCCTGAGGAAACCCATTTCAGCCGCTTGTACCCTGGATCTCGTTCTTTTGGTCATGACCCAGCCTTCATGACCATAGGTGAGGGTAGGAATGAAAACTGACCGGTAGATCGAGAGCTTTGCCTTCTGGCTCAGCTCTCTTTTCGTCACAACGGTGCGATAAATTGAATGTAATACCGCACCCGCTGCGCCGATTCTCCGACCAATCTCCCCCTCCATTGTCCCCTCACTCGTGAACAAAACCCCAAGGTACTTGAACTCCTTCACTTGGAGTAAGGACTCCTGGAGTAGGCACTCCATCGGTTTCCTGCTGAGAACCATGGCCTCAGATTTAGAGGTGCTGATCCTCATCCCAGCCACTTCAGACTCGGCTGCAAACCGATCCAGTGAGTGCTGAAGGTCACAGGCAGATGATGCCATCAGGACCACATCATCTGCAAAGAGCAGCGATGAGATCCCCAGCCCACCGAACCGCATCCACTCCCCACCCCGACTACGCCTTGATATCCTGTCCATAATGTTACAAACAGGATTGGTGACAAAGCGCGGCCCTGGCGGAGGCCAACCCTCACCTGAAACAAGTCCAATTTACTGCCGAGAACCCGGACACAGCTCTCACTTTGGTCGTACAGAGATTGGATGGCCCTGAGTAGAGACCCCCTTACCCCATACTCCCGCAGCACCTCCCACAGTATCTCCCGGGGGACCCGGTCATACTTTTCCAGATCCACAAAACACATGTAGACCGGTTGGGCATACTCCCAGGCTCCCTCCAGGATCCTTGGGAGAGTGAAGAGCTGGTCCGTTGTTGCACGACCAGGACGGAATCCGCATCGTTCCACTTCAACCCGAGGTTCGACTATCGGCCGAAATTATTTGTAAATTAATCAATTAGTCTATCGTTCAATATTTTGATAATCGATTAATCGTTTAAGTCAAATGTGAGGATTTTATATTTTTCTCGTCATATATGATAGTAAACGGTGCTTCTTTGGGTTTTGGACTGTTGGTCGTACGTAACAGCTTTGACCCGACACAAGCAAATTTATATCACCGGAAAGTGGAATATTCACATACAATTGTTAAGTCTTGTAGAGCATGCATTTCAGAGCCACTCTGAAAAACATCTGTGAATTTGAACACTGTACTTTTATACACCCATGTGCTAAGAAATAGAAAGACTAATGAGCATAGGTAATAAAGAAAAAAACAACTCTTGCATAATTTTTTTTATGAATTAGCCTAATCCATGCTTTGATCAATGGACATCATTGACTTCAATGATGAGATAATAAAAAGCAAGAAACTAGCCTACTTAAATTTATGATTTGTTGTTGAACAAAACATTAGGCAGGAGCGATTCATTTAAAACCTGTGCCTTTTACTTTTGCAGTGTCTCATGCCTTCAAGACAAGTTCCATTTATTAAGATGGTCTATGTTATGCCAGTCACAAAGGGCTCCACCAGCCTTTACTTAGATTTACTACACAAATGGAGAAATCTGCATGGAATGAGGCTTCCATTCTGGATCAATACAGTGGCTCTCAATAGGCTCACATTGATGATCAGCTTCTGCAGGATTTCAGGAAGGGACAAGGTCACCTTGCACATAAGAAAGAAAACAGCCTTTACTAAAGAGGCCAGAGCCAGTTTCCTAACTGTACAACATCCATCCTCTCAGTGCTTGGCCTTTGGCAGATTTAGACCTTGCTCTTGTCCTTCTTGGACTTCAGGACTGTCTGTGACAATTTGTGACAATTTGTTCTGTGACAATTTGTTCCCACACACATACTGTATGCACAAATATGTAGACATTGTACACACTAAAATATATTCATCATCTTAACATCTGTTGCCATATGGCAACAGATGTTAAGATGATGAATATATTTTCGGTGTGTACACTAATGAACACAAGGCATAATGGGGCCATGCAAACACTGTTTTTCATCCTCTAATTACTCTGTGTTACAAGCTATGAATAGTTTCCCCCCGCAATGAAGCATCCTTCTGTGTCACTTGTGTCACATGATGTTTTTCATCTATGACTTAAGCACACTTTCTCAATACATTTCTCTAATAAAGTGCCAGACGTAGGACATCAAATCTCTACCCTGTCATCTCCATCCTACATTATGTGGTGCGATGGCATTCCATCACTGCAGGAAATGGTATTAGTGGACCTTTAGAGGATGTGTGAGGCCACAGTGTGGTCGTGTTCAATGCAGCTGATGGCATTTTCACTTGGCAGGTAGTCTACTAATGGTAATCATGATATGGTGGGAGTAAATGAGACAGCTGTGAAGAAAATAGGCTGGAAGCAGATTAGACAGGCAGCAGCCTCAGCATCATTCGCTTGGCGCTTTGCTCTGTAAGCACCAGGCCAGGGTCAGAAAGATAGTCAATGAATAATCTGCAGCTATGATGTTTTTGCTGCTGTACAATCTATAATGTCTAAAGCATAAAAAAGTACATATAGAAAAGAATTAATCCACATTGGTGTGTTTCATCCTGCTCATTTGGCTGTTCATAAATCGAGCCATCGAGACAGGCAATCAATCATAGCAAACAAAGTTGTTTGCTGTGCTCACCACCATTTTTGATATTCTCTTGTATAAAACCATGCAGTTATAGTGTGTTAAAATTTGGCAAACCCCCTTCTGTAAATGGTATACAAAGTCTCTTAAAGCTATAGTGCGTAATTTCTGTCTCCCCTATGTAGGGCTGGGTATCGTTCAAAATCTTTTGATCCGGTGCCAATTTCGATACCTTATGTTTTAAAATCCATTTCAACATCAACAAAAATACATTAAACACAAATCTTTTATTTTCCAACTTAATTGTGAATCAAAACAGTTATCAAAATGTAAAAATTCTGGTAACACTGCTCACTCAGAGTAATATTAATAAAGTTGCCTTGCCTTACAAGCTCAGCCTGTCAGTCAGTCACCAGGGCATAGAAACCACCGTTGTGCCTGCTTGCCTAGAGCTTAGAGGAAGTGTAACGTCAACAGCACCGCGACCGCTTAAGGCTCGCCATTAATATCGTCGCTGTCTGCGTGAAGTTTTGAAAAACTGTAAGCACACTTGAAACCCATTTATCAGCATTGCACTGTGACTTCAACAAAACTACAGAGCCGACGACTATTTTTTTTTCGGTGCCATAAAAGTATCGACGTTCGATGCCCAGCCCTACCCCTATGAGGATTTATAAGTAACGACAACAAAGCTGTCTGCGAGTCCACATGATACAAGCCTTCTGTGACCGCGCACCGCCCCCACCCCTCCTCCATGCAGTTGCTAGTTGCCAAGGAGGACACGGAGGATTAAAAAACATGATGGACTCTTTAGTAAGTAAGTAGTAGTAATTATCTTCACTTGAGTTTCTGTGCGCAAAAGTCACTGGACAACACCAGTTTCTGAACATAGCTATGCTAAGAAATGCAGAGAGAGTTGTGTGGAGCTGATAGTCTTAATTAGCTTTGTAGCAACTCATTTGGCAATGGCTTTAATGTAATGGAAGTTCATTAATATCAAAAAGTTACGTACTAATAGCCTGACAAGCCAGACCCACATCAAGATGTTGGGTCTGGGAACTCACCATTGACAGAGCTCAATCCGAGGGACGGGATAAACGGTTGTCTTTCAAATTCCCTCTGCACGCAATAGGGTAACGCTACAACCAGGCAGAGCAACGAAGAAGATAGCGAAGCTAGTTGATAGATTAAACTTTTGCCGTATCCGGCCGGCAAAACTCCCAACACGTCTTCCTTTTTTAAGAATGATTTCAGTGCCGTTCTTTGTTCTTTTCTCAAAGAAAAGCTTAACTCCAAGTCTTCCAGAAGACCGCTGTTCCCAGCAGCAGCAGCAGCCATAAGCCCGCCCACCGACTCTATATACACGATGTGATTGGCCTGACCAGAGTTTGGTTTTTCCAGCTCGCAAGCCAACGGAGAGTGCCTAGACCCACCTGGCTGCAAATTAAATTTGCTGCCGCTAGGGTGCATCTAGATTTCTAGGCTAACGTACTAAAACTTTAATATCAAAAAGTTACGCACTAAAGCTTTAAGCTTATTAAGAAGCAAAGAGTCGATTAGTAGATTCATGGATTGACAGAAAAAACAATCAACAGCAATTTTGATAATCGTCAAAAATGCCAGAAAGTGATTGGCTTCAGCATCTTAAATGTAGATATTTGCTGTTCTTAAGGCCTTTACACACTGGGAATGTTTTAATATAGCGATGTAATTTTTTTCTAGAATTAGTTTGATTTTCCTGAGCTTTCGCACCGCAAA
Source organism: Perca flavescens (assembly GCF_004354835.1). NCBI lineage: Eukaryota > Metazoa > Chordata > Actinopteri > Perciformes > Percidae > Perca > Perca flavescens. The sequence goes on along the minus strand of NC_041339.1, from coordinate 21,317,139 downwards.
TAAAGACATCATCCAATGCCGTTGTGTCGTTTACTTTATTATGACGTAATATGACGTGATCATGATACAACAACAGGAGGCTGTAAAGATGGCAACTTTATTACTACTTTCAACCTTGACAAGGCAGCATTTACCAGACATTCTTTCCATTCTTACCTGTCACAATAAAAGCCCTAGACATATGCTATATTCCAGTGGTTCTCAACTGGTGGGGCCCGCCCCCCTGGAGGGGCGCGGACACTCTCCCGGGGGGGCGCGAGTAGGCTACAGGATGGAAAAAAAAAAAAAAAAAAAAAAATTCAGAAAAAAAATTTCCCCCATGTTGAAATGCAAGTGGTTGGACTGTAACACACAAATAAATCATCCTCCTGGCGACTTTTTTGTCCAAGACTAATCTAGCGACTTTTACTGGTGATTTTGGAGACTTTTGTGGTGTTTGGAGACTCGAAAGCACTATCACTCTGCAGCTACTGTGCTCAACGAGCAGCGGGTGTTGCCGTGAGCCCCTCCCCCGTCCAAAAGCACTCACAGGTGGTCAGTCTCTCAGTAGCCTCGCACAGCAGTCGGACCAGAGAGGAAACACACACCACTCCTCATATAAACTCAGAGTTTGCTCCTTGCAGACAGAGTGGACGCCTTCACACAAAAACTTGACCTATGGCATCAGTCGAGGGAACTGCGACATGTTCCCCAGCCTCGCAGACTTTATTTTATTTATTTCAATCTGAGCACCTGTCAGCAATGAGAGAGCAGCCACTGACCAAGTGGGAGTGAGAACGGGTCAAATTTATTTCCTTGTTTCTGTTATGATGACGATCGTGTGTGTGACTCAAACATCTCACATTTACCAACAAAACGTACAGCGAAAGACCGCGCAAAACATTTCAGACTGTACTGCCAACGTGTATACATTTTAACATCAATGTACGCTGTAACGTTTTTTCATTATCTAGTCACTGAAGCGGCTGCTGTTTCAGTACTGTCTTCTCTCTGCAGCGGGCGGGGCTGCTGCTCCATTTCCCCCGCGACTGACGCGCGCACGCACGCACGCACACACAATCACACACACACACAATCACACACGGTGGATGCTCGAAAAAACGCAGATGACCTAAATTGAGGACAGCTATGCTCGTTATTGTAAGTGCAATGATAAGTTAAAGTCCAATAAGTACTTTATCAAACCGTATGAATGCGTCTGTGTGTGTGTGTGTGTGTGTGTGTGTGTGTGTGTGTGTGTGTGTGGATAGGACATTAACTAACAATGTAAAGATCAACAAGCCACTGACAGTGACAGATATGTTCATATTTGATTCATTCAATAAATTATTATTTTTTGTCTTAAATCCACCAGCCATTTTCCTATTATACCAACATTTGCAGCATCCAGAGCCTTTTAAGGTTCCTCGGAAATCTCAGCCCGGAGTAATTAATTAATAGTACTAATTATTATTCTCCCAAAACAAGTTTCCTTTTTATTTTTAAAGAACTATAAAAAAAAATTGCAACTTTTTTTGCACCTTTCACTGTCTTCTGCAACTTCCTTGCAACACACATACAAAAGACATCACAACTTTTATCGCAATTTTTAATAAAAGCTCCCGTGAAATCAGGCATTTTGGGCCGCAACAATCTCAAAAAAAGGCAGTGAAATCTGGAGGGACTGCCCTTGTGTGTTTTTTCATGTGTTATGATGCGCATTCACCAGTGTTTTTTTGTTGTTGTGGTGCGCATAGTCATCCCATATCTTATATGCTGTGTCTCTATGATCCTATCCTGTCATATTCATGGTAGCCTACTTGTGGACATTGCGCCGTCATCACGTGCTTTAGTAGGGGGGCCCGCCTTGATAATCCTGCATAGGGGCCCGGTGTTGGCTAGTTACGCCACTGACCTCCTGCCCTCTTTCGTCATTCTGGGCAGCATTGATGCAGGAATACTCTCAACTCTGTGACGTCACCTTGAAGATTCTCCTCCCTTTCACGTCGGCATATTTGTGTGAGGCAGGATTCTCAGAAATGACTGCACTCAAAACAAAATACCGCAATCGTGAACAAATTGAGCATGATTTCAGACTACGTTTATTAGACATTTTGCCAAGAAATTGGAGGGGGGGGGCCCCAACTGCAATGAACCAGCTTTGGGGGGGCCCAGCTTGCAAAAGGTTGAGAACCCCTGCTATATTCTATAAACAGCCAATGGCTACATTTGACATGTATAATTGGCGGGGCAGGCACTGCCGGCAGTCGGACTCAAATGCCCCATCTGATTGGTAGAGTGCTAACCCGGAAACGGGGAGCGGAATGAGCGTGACTAGAGTCTCTCAAAATCTGACGAAAATCTTTTAAACAGACCTTTGTCGATCTGAAATGAAGACTTATTTCTCGCTTAAAATGTTTTCAGAAACACGTGTTGACTATTGGTGCTTTCACTAAATATTTACCCAATGAGATTTTTGATAAATAATCATCAGTAATGTGGATATAATGACTAAGTGGGTAAAGGCAAATAATAGAACAGTTACAATAGTCTGGTAAGTTCAGAAAATGACATCACTTTACGGTAATGCAGCCTTTAAAACCAGGAAAAGACACCACTTATGCCATATTACGATATTACGATATCCAAAATCTAAGACGATATCTAGTCTCATATCACAATATCGATATAATATGGATATATTGACCAGCTCTAGTAACAAAACGTCATTTTTATGACTAGGCTTATTGTATGCCTATGCTCTTGTGCAGACACGTGCACACAGCTGTTTGATCTAGCATTTGCTGATTAAGAGCACTTGACTTCTTGAAAATCTTTTGACTTCTAAAATCTCTTGCCGACTTGAGAGCGATAATAGCATGAAAGTGAAATCGCCCTGCAGGGAGTGAGTAGGTCTATCAGTCAGAGCCAGGCTACCTGTCCGCCCTCCGAGAACTACAACCGCAAGACGAACCTTATTAAGGTGGAAATAAGTCGAGTGGATTGCAAAAGGAGCCCTGATACAGGGGATCTAGCAGTTTCAATTTGGCCCACCAAGAAGCCTGTGAGGTCATTTTGAGTGAAGATGATTTCACACACCAGTAGTTCACATGCAGTTCAGCTGCAAAGAAATTTAGCTCCTAAATGATAAAACGGCTATTTGGCATTCTGCCATAAGATTCAGATAACCCCTGAAGTGGAAGAGAAGTTGAGTAAAGTTCTCTCTTAGAGGTGCCAAGTTGGCAGAATTTAAATAAGTGAAAGAACAAAGAAAGTTTTTTTTTTAGAGCTTTTAAAATGTTTTATTTGTTTTTCCAGAATGTACAGTACAGGCCAAAAGTTTGGACACACCTTCTCATTCAATGCAGTTCCTTTTTATTTTCATGACTATTTACATTGTAGATTCTCACTGAAGGCATCAAAACTATGAATGAACACATATGGAATTATGTACTTAACAAAAAAGTGTGAAATAACTGAAAACATGTCTTATATTTTAGATTCTTCAAAGTAGCCACCCTTTGCTTTTTTATTAATATGGGAAAAAAATCCACTACTTAACCCTGACAAGGCACACCTGTGAAGGTAAAACCATTTCAGGTGACTACCTCATGAAGCTCATTGAGAGAACACCAAGGGTTTGCAGAGTTATCAAAAAAAGCAAAGGGTGGCTACTTTGAGGAATCTAAAATATAAGACATGTTTTCAGTTATTTCACACTTTTTTGTTAAGTACATAATTCTATATGTGTTCATTCATAGTTTTGATGCCTTCAGTGAGAATCTACAATGTAAATAGTCATGAAAATAAAGAAACACATTGAATGAGAAGGTGTGTCCAAACTTTTGGCCTGTACTGTACTTGAACTCCAAAAACACAGCTTTCAGCTCTGGCCTCAGTTTTTAAAATTTTTATTTCTAAAGCTGACCTGTTTCAGCAAACAAACCGTATAATAATTATGAGTTTTGTGTATAATTTTCTGAATGCAAAGGTCAAATATAGCCCTCTAACAAAAGCATTCCACAATGACTAAGTTTACAAGCAGCCAATAACCCGTTCAAAACCGGAATATTAGCAATAACCCGGTCGCGCACGGACATGTAAACACCGGCAAAAACACAAATATGCTCATATTCCGGTTTTTAAAAACCCGAAAATGATCCCTGGGTTACCCCTTTTCTAACCCGAAATTTTGGTCATGTAAACGCGTATCGGCATATCCCCATCAAAAGAAACATTGATTTGTGTTCTGTGCATGTTCTGCACAGCACCACACTTTTGGAGCGAGGAGGAAACCAATTTCTTTATTAGTGTGGTGAAAACCATGAATATAATGTCTTTTGTTGACGGCAGAAAGTACCGAGATAGAGAGATTTATAAGAAGGTGACCGAAAAGTTACGTGAAGCAGGGTTTGTCGCCGTTTACATCGGGATATTGCCAATTGATTACAAATGCCATGTATACAGGAGTAAGTCTCTCTGCTCACGCATGTAAACGGGTTATTCCGAATGTTTCAGAAACCTGAATAGTGACCTTAACCCGACCATAACCCGGAAATTGACAGCTTGTAAACGTAGTCACTGATTCAATCATCCAAACGTTTTTATTGTACAAGGTCAAATTAGAAGGACCTTTTGGTGATCCAAGAAAAAAAGTTCCCTCTGTTTAAGAAACCTAAAACTGATAATTGAAATGAAAAGTCCCAGTGGTTCTATTGTAATTTACTGGTCAAGACAATAATGGTTTAGACAATTTGCCACCTTGCAGCTGGACAAATACTTGTTCCACAGTGTGACATCATGACATTGTGTAAGCATACACGCCCACTTTCTTAAGAAAAGTGGCGGATTATCTGTACGCATTTTGAGCTAACCGCGTGTATGTCTACGCTGTATACAGCGGACGTAAACATACACGCCTCTTTCTATAAGGGGCGTGTTATCGCGTAAACTTACATGGCACTTTCTAAAGCCAAGTGCCGTGTTATCTTCACGCATTATGAGGGTTGGGTTTAGGAAAAGAAGAACGGGGTTGGCTTTAGTAAAAGAAGAAAGCGACGGTTGAGTTTAGGAAACGTGACACGCGGGACACGATCCCTGTCTCCTGGGTGAAAGTCCTGTGTTTGACCCATCCACCAACCTCACTACACGGATTTTCACAATGGAGGCCAAACGGCGTTGATAAACACACTAAAAAGCAAGTATGCGTCTTGATAACACGCCAATAATGGCATACGAATTGGTGTGTCATACATACGCCACTTCATGAGATCAGTTTGTGTTCCAGCTGCAAAATAAAGTGGAGAAGGGGTGTATGGTTAATTTCAGTATGAGTTAGAGTCGTGAATATTCGTTTGCAGTTAGGCCACAGACGAGTGTGTGCAAAGTCTCCGTGAGAAAAAGACAGCTGGCTTGGAAAATAACATGCCTAATATTCTGGTCTGACCTCACTGATAAAGCCTTGCCAGAGAAAAAGGTGACATCATCTGGGAGCCGATCTGTTGGCTTGGGCCACACTCTTCCCCACAGTAGACATAACATCACAACATGGCACACTCAGTTAAAATTTCACAGTATTCTACTTCTAGGAACTGACTTCAGATGTGGACTAATCTTCCATTTATTAGCACAGCTCACTGTAAACAGATAATTCTGGTGATGTAACATTTTGACTGGAATCACTGGGAACACATTGTATTAATCTGTCTCATGCATTTATTAGTAGCACAGACAACTTTATTTGAATAAAACATATACATATATATCATCTGGTTTGCAAGGACTAATATGATCATGTGTCTTGCCCCAGTTTAAAGCAGAAATAGAATTTTAACCACTAAACATTCATAGGATAGATTCAACGTGCAGCTGCAGTTCAGAAAACCCACAATTAATAGTGTGACTTCTTGCGTGTGGCTGCAGCTTCAGTAATTTCAGTTTGTGCTCCATTTTTAGTGTCGTACTCTCCGTAGTTTCACAGTTTGACAGCAGCGCTTCCAGCAACACTAGCTGAGATAATGAGCGGACGGACCAACAAGGTCTTTAAAATGATAAATGGAGTTCCTTGTGTGGCCTTTAACTGCAGACACCATAACGTTGTCTGCCTCATCTCTATCCCTCCAAACTTAGATTTTGATTAATGAGCCGTGTGTCTGACATTAATAAAAGGTTCATGTTATGTTTTTGGAGGATTGTGTGTGATGAAGACAATAGCAGCTGACTGTGTGGGAGTGTGAACATGATTGTACAGTTGTTTTTTTCTGTGACCACATTATAGTTAAAGATAAATGCTATAACATTTATGCAGTCTTATTATTATGTGACATAACAGGTCACCCAAAAATGTTCTGGTCCAGCTCAGCTAAAAACACAACAACACGGAATTAAATCGTTCACTACTGAGCCTGTTTGTAACTGTTAGGCTACCGACAATGTTATTTTTGCTTCACCTGTTCAGCTGACTTGAGCAGTTTAGATAACTGTCCTGTCGTTACAGACGTGAACTAACCACAGACGGTTGCCTCGTTCATAGACTCACGGCAGTGCATCGCTGCAGAATGAATATAGAGGAAACACAATAGATATGGAGAAAAAAAATTTAAATAATTCTGGCCTAGAGGGAGTTCCCATTGGCCTGGCAGCCCGCCTGGTGGCATGACATTTACTGTATTGTAAATAAATAATGAAGAATGATTTAGCTGTTAAAACAAATCTTGGAGTGTTTCTCTGTAAAAGGTAAGGTACCTGCCTACATTTTTTAAATTCCTCAGTGGAGGGAAGGTCTGACAAAGAATCATGCTCTTAATTAGTATGCTGCTGAGTCATATTGGCATTTGGGAGCTGCCCAGTACAATGGCATTCCTCTACTGTTGGCCACCAAGAAGTTATTAATAAATGGATAATTTGAGGCATGAGGTCACATTTGACATTATGAGATCATCGAGAGCATCCCCCATTATACTTCATGTTTTAATATTAAAATACTATAGGATACTGAAGGATGTAACACAAGAAAAGATCATAGGCCTTTTCCACTTAAGAAATTACATATTTAGTAGTGCACCAGGCGCGTAGTCAGTAATGGGCCAGGGCGGCACTGGCCCGCCCACTTTACTCACTGGCCCGTCCAGCCAAGGTTGATCAAAGTACGTTTTGTTATGAAAAATATTCAAATGTATGTAAAAAAAAGAAAAAAAGAAAAAAAAAAAGATATAGTAACAGAACTAGTTGTGTGTGTTTTAATGTGTCTTCTCTTGTGATTAAAACGGAACGTAGTTGGTTGCTGTGGTAACAACAGGCAAACTCTCCGGGCTGCCTTGAGCAGCTAACGTTAGCTAGCTGGCTTTTTAGACAATGTACCATGGAAGTGTTAAGCAATGTACTGTTAAAAGTTACCGCGACAACAATGGCTTCTCTTTACAGTGGTATGGACAGTTTTCTTGGATGGAGTACAGTGTAAATAAGGACAAGTTTTTCTGCAGCATGTGCAGACATTTCCCCAGCGGAGCTCACAACCCATCAGCGAGAGAGGAGTGAGTTTGAGTGCTGGCCCTCATAGAGGTACACATTAAGTAAAACGTGTTTCATGCTTCTTGCGTTATTAATTAAGTAACCTAGTAACCGTCCTATTTAGTAAGAAATTGTGAACACTGATGATGGCTTCTAGCGGAAACGCGTTTGTGTTTTGCCCACATTAAATAGGAAGATAACTTAGCCTAGAAATCTAGATGCACCCTAGTGGCAGCAAATTTATTTTGCAGAGTCGGTGGGCGGGCTTATGGCTGCTGCTGCTGCTGGGAACAGCAGTCTTCTGGAAGACTTGGAGTTAAGCTTTTCTTTGAGAAAAGAACAAAGAACGGCACTAAAATCATTCTTAAAAAAGGAAGATGTGCTTTAATCCGTTGTAATTTACAGCTAAGTACTCATGATTAAGAGAATTACAGTACATTATCAGATTAAGTGAAGATTGAATTTTGCATCAATACGACCATTGTGGAATTTGTTAAAGAGCCACTGTGGTATCTGATCACAGAGGCAATAATTGAGATTGCCCTCCTTTTCTCTGGAAGTTTAACCATCAAACTGCATCACTTGAATTATGCTCAACTAAGAAGTTGTGAAACAAAGTAGTTTTTGTTCCAAACATTCCAGTGTGAATTAGATTAAAATATTTAATCCTATTAAATATTAGAGAGCAATTTGTCCAAACTATCTCACAGCAGGCATTAAGCCCCAGCCTCTGTTACACAACTTTATAAAGGATTATCAAACTACAGTGTCTGCATGTTGACTCAAACATACATCTTTTTGTTTTCCACAAAAGATGTATCATGATTTTTTGGATCTTCCGCTGTGGTGTGGATGAAGCAGATATTTGCATTTACAGAGGTGCAATACATAATGTTGTGATCACACTGAATTACTACACAACAAACTGTGACCATTACATAACACACCTTGCCCTTGTTTGACCTCAAGTGACTTTTTAATGATGGAAGCTGAGGAAAAGTCTGGTTATAGCCACATATTTCACTCACACACTCTTAAACATAAAAGCCCTGTCAGATTTATGATGCTGATGCCACGTGTGTCCTGTGAAGAGATAGAGCTGGGTGCAAGACAGAAACAGGGAGCTTGTTTGTCTGAGTGGTAAGATAACTTTCACATTGTATTTTCAACAATTGTGTGCAAGTGTCCCATCAACAACCGTAATGTACATTGCTAAGAAAGGATGGTGAAGGCTGTGGCTTCTGTCAATGTGCATCATTTACAGATTAGTCCAGCAACCTTATGGCTGATATGGTTTTTGAAAACTGTATTTATGTAAGACAGTTTCTCAGTGAGTTTCACTTTGTTAGGAATGCTTTATGATTATATTCACAGGAGAGTTGGATGTAAATCAGCAGTCAAGTTGTTCACTGTCATTATGGTAGAATATTCACTGAGGCTACAGCTGCGTACATAAAAAGTGTGGGAAAGTCTCCACTGAAATATTTTTTTGTGTTAAATTCTTTTTTATTGACATATTCAATTCTGTGTTTTGTTATATGTAAATTCATACTGAAGTGTCACATGCACATGATTTTGATTAATTAGGGTATTGGATATCAAATTCTTAGAAGCCATAAGTTTCCACACCATTATTGAATAATAGGAACACCTGTCCGTATAATACAATCAAATCCAACAGCACCACAAACCTCCATAATGACCATACTGTTCTAGGTCACTCAATGTAGGTGACGTTACTGTGTAACCATGCTCTGTAATGTTTGATTTTGTTGACTTTGTTTGACTTCTGCTAAGGAGATATAACGATCAGCTGACCATAAGCATACATAGGTAACATACTGTTTCCTCTTTGAACACAACGCAGTGCTCCCACATGACTTATTCTAGCTAAACTGCTTTGTTCTGGCAATTGGCAATTGAGTTCATGGGGTTTTCTTTAATTGCCACACCATGCAGTATCTATGAGATCTGAGTTACAGGGACTTTTTGTGCAGTATGCAACCAGGAAGCCTCACCCCATCAGTAAGATGCATTTAAATTTAGCCCGGTAACTAGTGACATAGTTCACCTCTACTTACTGTTGAATGCTAAGCTTGTTTTGTAGGACTAGTCTGCCAGGGGGCAATGAGAGAGTGGTTGCTGGCTGAGGAATCAGACTGTGAATAAACAAAATCAGCTATTTGATGCCAACTCAAAGATGCTGCATTTCCTGTTGCATACAAAAGGGCAACTCATTGAGATTTTAGGAATGAGACACCTCGTATAACACATCATGAAACGTGAAACCTGATCACCACATAGATTCATACAAGGCCTGGTATAAACTGTTGGTTTAGTTCTGCATGTACAGCAGAAGCAGTGGTCTGTTACGATTGAGCAAAAGGTTGTTTAATTACTTGTTCATAAGATTTGAAACAGTTAGTTGATTAATCAATACTAGTACAGAAAATGAATGGGCAGCTACTCTGATAATTGATTAATCGTTAAAAGCAACATTTTTAGAATACTCTTATTTGTTTTTCTTTATGCCTGCATAGTAAATATGAAGCTATAGGCAACAGCCGGCTAGCTCAGCTTAGCACAAAGACTTGAAACAAGGAGTTATTACATGGTGTCCTGAATTATCATTACCTGGAACTGCTGAGATCACAGGAAAACAAAAATACATTGTTCAATTCTTGGAAAATCTTTCTTTTAGTTAAACAGTATCAGTGGTAAGTTGGCTTTGGCTGTGACTCCAAATAATCATGCTTGAATAGAGTTTGTACTCCAAACAAGAATACAGTACCTTAACATAAAAAGGGTATTTTTATAACCCAGATGTTTTGAGTTGTCAGACAATGGTGGACTGGACTGCCAAGGAGGGAAAATCTTTCAAATGTCTCCACAGGGAGTCGTTTTTTATTAAAAGACAAGGGAGGGGTTACAACGCTGTCATGTTAGGAGAAAGATAAAATAGAACAGGGTTCTGTATAATAACTGTTTTTTTTTTTAGGATGATGCAACAGGTTAGGAAATGTATTATTCTCCTAAAACACATTGGTGACTTATCCATGCAACGTTGCCATGTGGAGATACATTATCAAGGTCTTCTGAAATGTTGTGCTTTCCTGGGATGGGATGACGACATGAGTTCCCGAATCTCGTCTTCTCATCAGTTAGACTTTTTCATTGGCATCTTTGTGGACGTATTCTTCTTCACCCTCATTGTTTGTAGTGCTGCTTTTTTCACATTAGAATAATATTTTCATATTTGAATGTCTGTTTTACAGATTGAATATATATTTGAATAGGCTATATATTTAAATTTAGAATATTCATTGACAGCCCTACTGCCAGGGCTGAATTTTGCATGGGTTTGTGTGCATCTTTTTAGCATTGTGTGTTGAGCCACAAGTGCCTCATTATTGCATTAATAGTTAAGCAGATTTGCGGTAATGTTTTTCCAGGCTGGTTGATGTGACCTCTCCAATTATCTGTGAGAAAGTGTTGCTTTTAGGGCCCCATTTCTATTGATAATTTAGGGCCTCATTTCTACTGAAATGTTATTATAACTATTCAAAGCAAACTCATTATGACGTGCTCGAGGTTGTCTTTGCCTGCCAATTGTTACCCTAACCCAAACTCCCCCCATTTATCATTGTGTGTACTGTATAATTGAGCTTTGTGTTCATACAGACTCATTAGCTTGCAGTCAATGGGCTGCGGAGACAATAATTAGACATGGTAGTCATCCTGTGTTAATGTGGTCCCCGCAGAAAGCTTACAGAAATATGTCCAACCAATTACTTTGGAGCGGTAAACCCCCCATGTCCTTGAACAATAGAGTGCAACATCATTTCCTCCTACGGGCTCTTTTTTAACTTTCAAAGGACTTTGCTGAAGCCTCACAGAGGACCTCGCTTTCTAACAACCCTCATTTGATGGCTGCTTATCCTCTGTGTTGATGCAAACAATAGGAGGAATCTACTAAATCTGGTGCATGGCTGTGCAGATATATTTCTGACCCATATAAACAATATCCAGAGGGGCTTTGTAGGCCCCCGGCCGATCCCTCCAGATGTCTTCATGGTTCATCACAAAGAGGTACAGCTCTACCTCCCTCAGGTCTCAGCCAGCTAGTGAAGATAGATGCAGTCCCACCTTAGTTTGTGCTTGTGTCTGTTCCCCTGGACAATGCATTAATCAATAATGACAACCAGCTCTCATGTGCCCACATTAGCTGCAGTGTTAAGCTGACAGGGGGGGGGCTGCATCCTGAATTGGTTCCGTAATCACAAGCCACTAGTTATCGACTGTTGAAAGAAGTATCAGGGAGTATTTATTTCCAGAAAATAAGCTCTGATTGTCTGAGTGGTTTCAGCAGGTTGGCGGTTTTTGGAAGAGTCAGATTTTATGCCTGGAAATCCGGAGGGAGAAACAATACCAAGTGGGTCTTAGTAGTTTACAGGAGCACCCAGGTGTGAAAAGTGACCTTTACACTCAATGAGCTCAAAAAAATGTATTGTCTTCATCACTGGACTGATATCCCCTGTGTTCACTGAGGATTTAAATCAGCATGAACCAACAGACAGGGTCAGAGGGATTGTTAGTAAGGCATGGATACCCGACCCGAGTCCGACGGGACTCGGATTTGGACAGATATTTAGAAATTATGGTCGGGTTAAGGTCGGGTTCGGTCACATCAGCGTGATAAGGCATTTGTTGTAAAATGGTGCTGCGGCTCCTTTAAGAGAGCTCAGTGTGAGGGGGAGTGTGGGGAAAAATGAAAAAATGTGAGCACTGTTGCATATTTATAAGTACTGTTTCACATTGTGTACACTTTGTATGGTTGGTGCTCAATAAACATATAAAAAAAAGTGTGTGTGTGTGTGTGTGTCTGTGGAAAGTGGGCATGAGAGAGAGAGAGAAAGAGGAAGCAAACGTGTTGTAGCCTAGGCTATGCAACCAGAGCAGAGTTGGTGGAATAAGTTTAAGTTTTGTAGGCTACACAGTGTGCGGTGTCCGAAATAAACCCCAGACTGAAAGACAATTCATTGTCTCACCAGAAACAGGATTTTAGCCCCGACGTTAACGTCGACCCTGGAGGTAAGGTTAACACACGGAACATTTTAACAGCTTAACGTGCGCTTGTTGCCCCGTGTGAGCTGATGCGCTCATCTGTTGACATTTCCGAATGCCTTCCTACAGTTGCTTAATAAAAGCTGGCTTTCCACACAAAAACGTAGCCTATATGTGTCATTAGTAGTTATGAGAAAAAAATGAGATTTTAACTGTGTCGGGCTCGGGTTGGGCTCGGACACAAATTTCTTAATACCTGTCGGGCTCGGGCCGGGTTCGGTCACGGCTCTGTCGGACGCGGGCCGGACTCGGACATAAAAATTCGTCCCGAACCGGACTCTAATTGTTAGAACTTCATCCAGCGGATTTGTGTTGTTTTGGTTGTCTTTTTAATTGGGTAATAACTGGTTTTCAGTTATTTTATCAGACCTGTGTGCAGCTAAGAACAAATGCAAAATAGGTAAAGGGATAGTTTGGATAATTTGAAGTGGGGTTATATAAGGTACTTATCCATAGTCCTTTCCTACACTCCCACAGTTTGGCGAAGCAGACAGGAGTCCTGACACGTAAGCTAAGCAATGTAGTGCTGTGGTCGGTGCCACACAGCAAAACCTATTTTAGCTACCTACAAAAAGGAGAACACAGGGGTCTACCGCTGCATCGATCAGTTCGTTTCTTTGGTATTGTGTGACTTTAGTGTTTTAAAAGGGTTAGGAACTGACAAAAGTTTGTGATGTGGGAAAACAAGAAAGGCAAAGTATTTTCCGTCAGAAAGAAAGTCTTTTCTCAGGGTGTTTCTCCATGTGGTAGCATCTGGTTTGCAGCCGTCACCCTGCAGCGTGCTGCCTCCTGTGATTGTCTCCCTTAGGACACAATATCAATCTGAATCTCCTCATTGACACCTGCTGTGTTGGCTAATCAGATCACACAAACACACCCCCTCATGCGATGTGTCAGAATATCCCTATCAGCTCTGTCGTTTTTATCAATCTTTTATCGAAAGCCTTATGACTTTTTCTTTTATCTGCTGGTTTCACAGCCTCACAGTGAAAGACAGAAACAGTCTGAACAGTATAGTCAAAACTAGGGCTGCAACAACGAATCGATAAAATCGATAAAATTCGATTATTAAAAAAGTTGGCAACGAATTTCATTATCGATTCGTTGTGTCGAGCAACTATTACAGCACTCAGTCGCGGAGATAAAAAAAAATTGAGTTGAGCGGAGCAGCGCGGAGCGGAGCAGTGCGGAGCAAAAGAAAAGAAAAAAAGAACAGAGCGGGGGTAGAGGAAATACGGAGAGAGACCGGAGAGACCCGTAACGTTGTTCTGAAACACTCGGCGGAGGCAGAGAAATCATTTTTATTCACTTGCCTTTTTTTTTAATCTGTTGTCATGTATATATTCTGTGCTTTGTCCCATATCAGTTATTGTTGACAAATATATTTTTGTGTGTTGTATAATTAACTTGCACTTACTACAATGATGGTAATAATTTAATGAATAAGTGTGTGTGTGTGTGTGTGTGTGTTTGTGTGTGTGTGTTGTTTGTGTCTCTGCGTGTCTGTGTGTGTGTTTTGTCTGTATCTGCTATTTGGGTTACTTACCTTTAGACAACTATTAACTAAAACAACAAGTATGGATGTATTGAGTTGATATAAATTAATGCTTTTTTTTTTTTTTATCCGATTCATCGATTAATCGAAAAAATAATCGACAGATTAGTTGCAGCCCTAGTCAAAACCTGCGCTAAAATTATTGGTGTAAAACAAAGAGATATAAATTCTCTTTGTTATCAACAAATCTTGCGTAAAGCAACGAGCATTTTGTCTTCTACAGATCATGTTCTTCAGAGTGAATTTTCTCTGTTGCCATCAAGACGTTATATTTTACCTGCTTTTAAAAGTAATTGCCACTCTAACTCTTTTATCCCTTCTAAAATTTGACTTTTTTTGGGGGGGGGCTTTTCCCTTTATTATGTAGTGACAGTGGATAGACAGGAAAGGGGGAGAGAGAGATGGGGGATGACACGCAGCAAAGGGCAGCAGGTCAGATTCAAACCTGCACCTCTGCAGGATTCAGCCTACATGGGGCGAGCACTCTTACAGGGTGAGCTAGAGGCTGCCCCTACAATTTGACTTTTAAATGGACAACTACTCTCTATGGTGTAGGCCTATATGTAGGCTTGTGTGCTGTATGTATGGGTGTGTTGTCTTTAGCTGCTTTTAACGAATTGCCCCTTGTGGGATTAATAAAGTTATTGAATTAAGCTCAATACTCCAAAAGACTGGGCTTAACAGTAGTAATACATTGAATATGGATGAGTACCTTATACAACCCCACTTTAAAAGATCAGAACTAACCTTTTAACTACAAGGTGTTGCAATTCAGCCACATTATCCAATAAATTTGCGTCCAAGGCAAAATCAGATTAAGCAGAGAGCATACATTAGGGTGCTGATGTACATGTACTGTACAAGGAACTAGATTACTGTGAGAAATCAGGCTTAGTCAAGAAATCGGATTAATATATTTGACATCTAGTGCTATAGTTTAGATAGATTTATCTAAAACCCCAGTGTAAATGCACTTGGTCAGTCATACTGTACATAGTGCTCTCCTATAACCTACTTTGAAACCATATTGGCATATTTAAGTGTAATTAGTTGTAGGCTTTTATTATGAAATTGTTGCATGTGTTAAAATATTTGTCTATTTTTCAGCTGTTGAAATCAACTTATTTGATAGTTAAAAGCTTCAGTTAATAACAGGAGTGTCAATGCAGTTTTGATTACTTACAGTCGGAGTTTATGTTGATTTTTTTTTTAGCTTCAGTTCAAGAAGGTACTTTAAGAATCCTGGTTAAGCTTAGACATTTCCCAATAATCAGGTTTCTCCATCAGATATGTATCTGGGTTTTCTTAATCCTTTAACCTAAATTACCCAGGACTCATTTCATTGGTGTTTCAGGGATTTAGGTTACTGCCAAGAGCAGCGAATGATCAGATTACTTAAGTGCATCTGAATGCAGCGTGTGTGTGCATTAGCGTGTGTGCACTGTATGTATTTACAAGTGTCTCTTAGTGACAGTGTCCAGTTGGAAGTGTGTTAATGGGAGTTTTTACCAGTGCAGGGGGCCTCTGCAGATTAGAGTGCAGATGTTGTGTTGATTGATTCATCTGTAGCTCTTGCTGCATATTCCTCAGGGCGATCACTGGGCCTCAAAAGTGTTAAATCCTTCACAGTGGGTTTCTTGTTTTATGATGTAACTAAAACCACAGCCAAGCATTCCTGAGAATCACACCGCCGAATGCCAAACGCAGATTGTAGTCCTGGGCACAATGTGCTGATCTATCTTGAGTTAATGTGTTCTAATATGTCTGTTCAACACATTGACAGGCAAAACTTAGATATTGGAGGATTCTGCAAACCCTGGATTTTGCTCAATGACAGCATTTCTTAACAGCCAGTATAAACATGTTTAAGTATCTGTGTATGGCAACTATAAGTATAGTTTAACGTCCTATGCTGGTTGCCTGGCAAACTTAAGGTGACAACAAAAAGCGTGAGGAAGTTCTTGGTCCCAGCAAAGAAATAGTCCGGCATAACCTGCTAATCCCAATTTGTTTTTACAGTTAGTTTTTTGTTCAGATTAAACAAACGAGACATAACGTGTTGATTAGTGAGGCTTAGAGGTGCTGTTAGGTGGATTTTTTTTTTTACCTATGGACATCCTTTACTTGTTTCTAGTCTTTATGCTAAACTAACTTCATGGCTTTCCAGCCTCATGTTGAATAAACAGAGTGCCGTTGATCCTGTCATCAAATTCTCATCAAAAATAAGAATAAGCAAACATTCCCAAAATACTGAACGTTATCTTTAAGATTAGGGAAAGATTGATGTTATGGTAAATACAATATATAGGGTGTGTTTAAAGTACTCATATTGTGCTTTTTGGCTTTTTCCCTTTCCTTTATTGTGTTACAGTATATATCTTTTTTTGTGCACGTTATAGGTTTACAAAGTGAAAATGCCCAAAGTCCAGACCAAAGGCACTTACCATCTTCCAGAGAAAACACTGTTCACAAACTGCTCCACACAGCTCTATAGTAGTCCAGCCTTTACTTTTGTGTCACTTTGTAACACATGTTATAATGCTCGCCTAGCTGCTAGCGTGGCACGCCCTTATGCTCTGCAACTGACCAGCTAGCAGTACTTACTGCGCATGTGCGACTCCCAACAAAGATGGTACAGAAATGAGATGTCTCACTCTGTAGCTAAAACAGAGAGCTCAACACACAGGGTGAAAAGAGGAGCTGCAGCAATTTGCAGTACAACAAAAATATGGTGTTTTCTGAAAATTAAACCACATGAACCTATTCTGGTACAACCTCTAAATACAATTATGAACCTGAAAATGAGCATAATATGACCACTTTAAGATATGGTTATGGTTAGGCAACTAAAACACTTTTAAGTTAACAGACTCTGGCATTAAAGTCAGAAGCCCTATACACGACCGTTCACCTCCACCATTTCCACACCATTATTTTTGCCCTGCAACATGGGACACATTAAATCTCACACTGGCACTGAACGTTAACATTGGATGTAAATTGTGTGCAGAACTATCTGGCCGGTCTAACATCCTAATGGGGAATAGTGTAAGGCTTTAATAGTTGTGAGCACTTTGTTCTTATGAAAGTATTCAAACGCGAGGCATCCTGAAACTAAGGAATTTAAGGTTGCTTAAGGGGGATTTCCATGTTGATTTGCTGTTGAGTAGATCTGGTGCCAGGCCAGTACAGCAAAGAGATTAATTAACAAAAATGGGTTACTTTCTTAGAAATCCTCCAAAAGCACTTCTGTTTTACCTTTTTTATTTTCACATATTTAACTATTTCAGATGTTTTGGCAGTCAAAAAGCTAAAATATTTCTATGTCTGTGTTCCTGCCTTCATGCCTGTCTGCCTTGATTCTCTTAACCTGTTAAGTTTTTTTTATTTATTTTCTCTCTCCTTTCTCTTTTTATTTTACTCCCACTCTCACCTTGGCAGAGTTAACTGGGTTGATGAAAAATGACTGCTGTGCTTTTAGTCTCTAGACTATAAATATTTGAAGGGGGCAATAACTGTTCCAGTCTACTCACATGAACACACACAAACAAGAAACAAACAAACGCACACACTACTGTCACACAAAATAAACTCTCAAGAAGTTTTCACAGAGACACACACAGATGGATACATATGGTGCGTTCTATTATTCTCAATGAACCGACTCGGACCTCGGATATGACGTAATTTCCACACTTCAAGCGTTCTGGTATGTTTTGCGCGTCCGAGTCGGAGAAAAAACACGGACACCACCCGGAAAGCTGTTGCTATGGTAGCACTGGCCGAGTAGTAACGCTAGCCAAGTTAACAAACAAGGCTTCATTCAATATTGCACTCACAACAAGACTGATTCCCATACCAACAGGCAGAGAAACGGACGCAGTAAGGTATTGCATTAATACGAGTGATTAAAATCTTCATTTAAACAGCCAAAGCGGTCCAAAAATAATGACAACAATTCATACTACAAGTCACACAGGGTGCTGCCATCTTGGAATCCATATCGGAATTCTTGCTCGGTGTCCTCACGGTTGTCCGAGTTCCGAGCTCGGAAATCCGAGGAAAGGTGGCGTGTTGGTGCGTGTTGCTAGGCAACGTCTGTTTTCCTAGTCGGAACTCCGACACGGATAAATAATAGAACGCACCAATAGTCTCTAACCCTCAAATAAACAGACACAATACAGTACAAATGATCGTTTTTCAACACACCCACAAGTTAATTCATGAGCTTTCCTACTACCTGTCCCTGCTGCAGTGAGGAGAGTTATACGTACATCATAACACGTAGGTTAACAACCTGCAACACTATTTGCAGGTGAAGGAGGGCTGGACAAAGAAAGGAGGATATAGGGAAGAAGATGTAGTAATGAGCCAACTCCTCCACCTCTCCATCACCTTGGCAATAAACCCACTAGCTTCAGCCAATGCTGCCAGCATCTATTATTCTGTCTGGGTTTTATTTCACCGTGACAGTCTGTGCTCTACTGTTGTTGGCTGTCTTTGGTGAGGATTTTTAACATTGTGACCCATCAAAGCTTTCTCTTTAAGGTTGGGTTACTAACCTTTATGTTTATTAAAGTCCTTAATCACCTCCTTGTTAGATGAAAGGCCATAATTAGACTATATTTACAATGTCAAGGCCAAACACTGCTGCCTTCACCCACTCTTTGTAAACTCCCAGTGTCGATGATTGTAGGGCTGGGACGATTCGACGTCATCGATTACGTAAGTGTGTCGACACAAATAATTTGCGTTGACGCGTCACTAAATAAAATAAATAAATCAAACTTGCGTGCAAATTAATTAATGTAATGCGGAACTAATGTAATGCGGAACTACTGTTAGATACGCGGGTTCTAGGGACACTTAATCTGTAGCTCCGCATTAGCTCTGAAGCTAGCCGAACTCTCCACCTACATGCAGTTTTTTAGGTCCCGTGTCACGCCCTCCCGCCTGGTGCCGTCCCCGCCTCGAAAACGTCGGTCTTCGGGTCAGTTCCAGTAGTAGGCTACAGGCGAGAGAGTGGTGGATAAGACGAGGACTGTGTGTCGGCGTTGTTCAGCAGTTGTTGGGTATGTGAGTGGAAATACATCTAACATGCTAACGCATATCCGACGCCATCACCCAGATGTACCAATCACTGGAACGAGACAAAAAAAACTGTCCAACTTCTCCTCCCTACAGTGCTTAACCAGCCTTTTGATACAAATAATTACAGTTAAATTAAAGGGAGAAGAGCTTGCATATTAAACAAGAAGCAAAAAGCAAATACAGGTTAATCTCTCATACACTACTCTTTTTGCACTTGCTCTGTTTACTTTAAGTTTTTATTTTTGTATTCCTCCTGAAAGTGACTTTATTTTGTGGTTGGGTTGATAGCCTACATCTGGCTTCAGGTTGCACTACAAATTAATTTTACTTGAACAGTGCAGTGTTAAACAATTTGAATAAATAGAGATTTGAGCCTTATTGAAATTTGTTTTGTGTAAATTGTTAATAATTGAGCAATGGGAAAATAATCGCAAATTGAAAAATTAATTGTTAGATTAATCGAAAAATTAATTGTTAGATTAGTTGACTAATCGAAAAAATAATCGTTTGGGGCAGCCCTAGGTGATTGTCAATCAATATTGTGAATTTCGGTTAACAAAGAGCAATGATGAGTTTTGTGATGGTTTTGGTATATATGTATATGTTCATAAATCATGCAACATAGCTAATTTGCCTCAATGTTATGAAGAGGAGAAAACAAGCTGATCAGGCAAATATCAGATATTTAAAGTAAAAGTGGTTTATTTTAACAACAGCTATCTGGTAAAAAGTGTGTTTTGTCCTTGTGTTCATATTGTAGTAATCTGAATAGTTCTCAGCCATGTTTACTGGGCTGTTTTAAGTGTTCAGTTTGACAGCAGTTGAACACAGCACTGGAGAAGCTGACTTTGCAGTTAGGCCGGTTACACACTGGATGCGTCGCGCGAGCGTGTCAGCTGCGTGGCGTGTATATTTCGGCTCCTATGTTAACAGGTTAGAGCCTACACACTGCCTGCGTGACACGCACGTCTCAGGCGCGGCTCGAGCCGAAAACGCGTGCCTGCTAGCAATAGAGCCGACGCCTATTTTTCACGTGACAAGCAAGCGTGCTGGAAGCGTTTCCAGGCAAAATAGAATAGGAAAATATGTTTATATGTCGTTTAGACACAAATACATACTCCGAACTTCGATATTCGAATATCATTCAAATATTAAAAAAAATAATGACATTTGAACGAATATTAGGCAGCCCTTAATTTTCGAACCTGTTATGGGCATTATTTTTGTAAATGTGTTTGCTTGTAAACGTTTTCAATTCAGATTCCGAGGCTTTTTCACGCATTTCAAAATGTAACTACACGTCGCACCGACGCTTGTCTCTCGGCCGTCGCTCGGTAGCGTTGCATTCCCCCCTAATTCTCAAAGAAGGCTGGCTTGCCCAGGGCCAGGCCAGCTCAGCGGCGTCTTTCTCCTGTCGCGTGCCGCTGTTTCTCCTACCTACACCGGCCCTGCACCCTGTCCCTTCTTCCCTTTCTACCTGCCTGCTCAGTGCTGCTGCACATGAGGAGAGAGCACCGAGGGGAGGGGCTGCTCCTCAGTCACAGAACAGAAGAGAGAGGTGACGGTTTTGGGGCCACAGGAGAGAAATACCTTGCGTGCTTGCTGGACAATACTGGCGACTCTTTTTTTTTTTTTTTTTTTTTTTTTTTTTACAGAAAGTCGCTGTCTTTTCTACAGAAAGTCGCCGTGTTTGTCGCTGGTCAATTTTGTGAAAAAAAAGTCGCAAAAAGTTGGCAACACTGCCCACACACATACACGCCGGCTTGACGCACACACCAGCACACAAGTATAAACATAAATGATAAACTTAAGTTTGATACCAATATAGGTCTTACTGAAGGCATTTAATGGTCAAAATATTATTAATAAATATTCAAATATTAATATTAATAAACAAACAAACTTCGAATATGATTTTTGGGCAAAAGTCAAAGCCCTAGTTTAAAAGAAACCAACGTTCACCGTCTCCTGTCTCCGTCTGTGTTTTGTTGACCCATTCACCCCGAGCTGCTTCCTCTGAGGACTTCAAGCAAAACAACAGGACAAGACTCACTTATCTTTTTGCACTTGTTATGCAACTGACCTGCATGAGTTATGTCATGCATGCAAGGTAATACTTCTTTTAGAAGAACACAGGATTTAAGAAAGGCTCTGAAGAAGGCTCAGTTTCCTCTTGGTAGAAGAGACACTTTATATTTTTGGCTCTGAGCGTCGACAGAGAGGATGAATGAGATGGGGGTGCTGGGGCTGAGCTGTGACCCTGGACCTGCTGCGTCTGCTCCTGTGTGATATGAGCTGTCCAAGGATTACGGCTGCTCAGAACCTGGGCCTGCTGTGTATTAACTCTGATAGAGTTACCAGACAAGAGCAACTGGGCTGAAGCAGCTCTCACAAGACTCCACCAGAAAACATGTCTATTAGAGTTTTGGGCCACTTGCCTGCTACATCACAGCAAAAAACAAAACATCTTGGGGGCACTACCCTTGTTGATGTTGGGAGTTACATAATCCCAATTGAATTTAGCTGGCTGTTGTTGATAAATGCCCACTTTATCTGCTGAGTGAAAGCCTGGCACTTCTAATGCCCCTTTTATTATGAATGACCCTATTAGGAATGGGGCTTATACCATTCTGTGTGTGTCTGTGTGCTTGCTTTGCTGTCCCTGTGAAAACCAGCTGGAGGTTTAGACATTAGGAGTGGAGACAGTTTTACCTAGAGAGCTCATTTTGGCTAGTCCACAGGGCTTCTATGGCTTCTAGTTTACAATTCAGGACATGCATCAATTAGAGTTAAAGGTTTATTTTAGGATAAGAGTAAAGGTTGAGCTTAGTTGAGTTTTTTTAGGGTCAGGACTTCAGGCTAAAATTAGAGGTAGGGAGAGTAGCTCCCATGGAAAGCCTTAAAGACCTTAATATTTACATTCACTACATTGTCATAGGTTTTCAAATGTATCAAAACAAAATAATTAAGCAATAAACATCAAAATAAACTTTAAAACCCCTGTTGAATACCCTATAATGCTGCAGCCTAGATTAATAACAGATCACAGGTGCCAATTGTCAAGGCGCAACTTGCTTTGCTGCCAGCTTAAAAAAACTATATTCAAACTAGAGATGCCCCGATCACGTTTTTAGCATCCAATACCGATTTTCTATCATCAATGAGCAATATCTGCCGATAGAGGGCCAATGCCGATCACTTTTGTGTTGTTTTGTTTAGGGCTGCAACGATATGGGATATGAAACCAAAACCGCGACACCCAGACGCCCAAACCTGTGTCGCGGTGTGGGAAGGCCAAATTGCGACACACCCTTTCCAGCTCCCAGAGTTATCCTTCCCGTCTAGATCCAATGCTACCACATCTTTAAATTACTATTAGTATTAGTCGTTTCGGTGCCTTATCCCCGTTTTGATGGGTAAATTTAGCTAACTGTAAAGACGGCTAAATGCAAAAGCTAACGGAGGTGTAACGTTACGAATGGCTGCTCTTCTGACTCGGGTGCCTAGGTCTGTTTCCCGGCAGTTCAGTAAACTGCCGTTAGCATCCTTAGCACTGGAGTTAAGTGCTGACAGGGTTTGGATAGCTGTAATGATAGTGGCTGGCTGCTAGCTGGCTTGTGGCTGACTGTGGATGTGTTCCCCGGGGCTGTTGTCAGCTCTCATCCCGACTGAAGCCTTGCAGCGCCGGGAGAGTGAGGCAGACAGACAGGGGTGTGCTAGCTGGCTAAATTACCATTAGATTAGTCGTCTACCTATACAGTTAACGCTACTGATGAATTTGTGGGTTAGCCCAGAGTTGTTGTTAACCGTGGTCAAAACAATCATACTAAAAATAACTCGTAATCTTATGTAACCCACTAAGAATTAGCTAATATTATAGACCAAGCATTAGCATTAGCTACTTGTCAACCAGCACCTTTATAGTAGGCTAACCTTAAAGCAACACCAAAGCACTTTTCCTCTTCGGTCCCCCTACTGTCCCCCTACTGGTTGGAAGCAGAATTGTCCATTACCATTACCATTAGCATTATTCTTATGTCTCATTCGAACTACAGATCCGCTACCCTGTTAGGAGTTGATGAACCACTGAAGCGATTTTGGAACCATTATTTTAAGGTACAAAAGAATCTTTGGTATTGGATTGATTGATATTGAAATCAATCAGTATCAATAAATAAGGTCTCTGTTGTATTACTGTGCTGCAAAGTGGCATGTAATCAATGACAAAAAGATGCCGTGTGGCAGAAAAAAAAGTTGTATTACATATAGAGTATTACATAGTACATAGTGTATTAGATATACAGTATAACTCTTCTCTTTTGTTTTGTTTATTTGCACGTGCCTGCGTCTGAGTGACCACATGCGACTTCACTTCACATGAACAGGCAATCAGGCCCAGGCATGCAGTTGTTGCTCTCGGCAGGGTGTATATGTGTGTAGTAGTTCATCGGCGGCTAGAAGAGATTAATGCCAATCATGCGTTTTTAGTAAATATCGACCAATAATGATTGGCAATCGATCAATCGGGGCATCCCTAATTCAAACTGTACAAAATAAGCTTGGCTTATGCCTTTTTGTGGAGAGGGGAGGCTACAGTAGATGTCCTACACTGGAAAGGCTCATTCGAGGAAAAACTGACAAATGCCAGCAAAGAAACTCTTAAAGGGACTCAGAGAGGTAAATGAAAAACAGAATCAATGCATGATGCACGCATCATGTTTTTTTTGTCGTTGAAAGCCTAAAAAGTTTTCAAAAATGTTACTTTTGAACAGGATGAAAGAAAAACAGTCAACCAATTACCAAACAACCACACTTAATTGTTATTCAATTTTTTGTTTAAGTTCAATATTTATCATTCATGCATTTCAGTTTCTTTTACTATATGCACGGGTTCTATGTTTTAACAGATACAGAGACAGAGAAAGAGAGAGAGACACACACAGACACACACTTCTGTCCTGGTTATCAGGATCTCACCCCGCTGTTAGGGTGGCGAAGCCAAGTTTCCCAACAACAGGAGTTGCCAGCCTCTCCAAAACATTTAGCATCACTATAGATCGCTATCATCTCCCAGTGGTCAAAACACTATTATTTTTCTGTAATGAACATCTAATACAGTAGTAGTAAACATATACCACAGCTTACCACAGTGAAGCTCCTTCTCTATGACTACATCTTTTCTGTAGTCGGACCACAATACAGATCTGCAAGATCTTTTGAACTTTTAGCCGCACACTAACACAACAGTTTGTTGTGGTGTTGAATAAATGCAGTACAAACAACTAATTTCACAGCATATTTGTAAAATCTCTGTCTCCTAGAACACACATACTACTTGTATTTTACCACCAGAGACTTAATAGTGCCGTACTTGCTGCTGTCTTTTTTGAAATCCAACCGTCACTTACCTCTCTCACTTTCATTGTCTATTGGGTTATATAACTTCATCCTCCCACTTCCCTACCTTCAAAGCCTCTCAATTTATTGAATCATGAGTTTGAGAACTATTCCTACCCTGAAGTTTCAAAAGAGGGCCTGTTAATGCTCACATTTCACATTTTCACAACTAGGAAGGAATTAGGAATTGTTTTTTTATTCCCCAATAAAGACATAGCCTACAACATGATGACTATGAGCTTATAAACTGAAAGTACAATAGTCTACTGTTAGTATGTATATATATTATATTTCATATTTTTAATATATATTTTCTGTGCACTTCTTACACCCATTTCTCTGCCATATTGGTTCTCAATGTGAACTCACCACTAGCTGATGAGCATCTACAGTATTTCACTGTGTGATGACATGATAAGGTTTCTATTAGCAGGTAGCACAAGACAGTGCAGCAGATCATCTTTCATGATCTTTCTTGGTCATCTGGTCCTCTTGAGAAAAAAAGACTGCTTACACCTTGCAACTGAGCAAGGATCTGAATGCTAAGTGATAGTGAATAGCTGCTATCAAATATTCATCTTCATTTATGGTTGATAGTGTGTAAAATATATCTTATACAGCTGGGCTTATGAAAATGAAAGCCTGGCCTTCAATGTCAGTATTTCACTTTGCTTATGTTCAAAAGGCAGTTTTCCTCTGGAACTTCTGTCAAAGGACAGCAGAACCAGGTTCAACACCTATTAGTACAAAAAAAAAATTGCCCTATATAGATTCAAAGACACTGATCTTCTGTCCTTTGTGTTTTCACTTAGTAAGGATGTAAAGCCAGCAAATTTTCCTGCTTATCTCTCTCTCTCTCTCTCACACACACACACACACACACACACACACACACACACACACACACATTGTAACAAATACAAATACTGCATGCATTACCTGGTTATTGCCCTGAAAGCATTAGTGTAATATAGCGAGTCTGCTTCATATGTCGATCACAAGTTATATCTTCATTTATCTCATCTTGGCTGTGCTCCTGGCTTTGAAAACCAGTCTGGAGCAATTTTTCATAAACGTTTTATAACACTTGAGGAAATAAGCACAATTCATTGTATTTTTCAGCACCACATCAGTATATGCTTTGTCCATTGCCCTTAGAGTCCCCTTCCTGTCACCTTCCAGCTTGTGTTTCTCATTTGTTTTTTCTAAACCAGGCGAGAGGCTAGTAGGACCGTCTCGCCTCTCTAGCTGTGACTCACTGTTTTTTTACCCAATTCATTTAGACCTTATCCCTTAGAGACAAATCACAGTAACATACTGGATAGGGCTGGGTATCGTTCAAAATCTTTCGATCCGGTGCCAATTTCGATACCTCAGTTTCGATACCGGTTCCTAACGATACTTTTTTCGATAACATACAGTACAGGCTAAAAGTTTGGACACACCTTCTCATTCAATGCGTTTCCTTTTTATTTTCATGACTATTTACATTGTAGATTCTCACTGAAGGCATCAAAACTATGAATGAACACATATGGAATTATGTACTTAACAAAAAAGTATGAAATGACTGAAAACATGTCTTATATTTTAGATTCCTCAAAGTAACCACCCTTTGCTTTTTTATTAATAAGGGAAATAATTCCACTAATTAACCCTGACAAGGCACACCTGTGAAGTGAAAACCATTTCAGGTGACTACCTCATGAAGCTCATTGAGAGAACACCAAGGGTTTGCAGAGTTATCAAAAAAAGCAAAGGGTGGCTACTTTGAGGAATCTAAAATATAAGACTTGTTTTCAGTTATTAAACACTTTTTTGTTAAGTAAATAATTCCATATGTGTTCATTCATAGTTTTGATGCCTTCAGTGAGAATCTACAATGTAAATAGTCATGAAAATAAAGAAACACATTGAATGAGAAGGTGTGTCCAAACTTTTGGCCTGTACTGTATGTTTTAAAATCCATTTCAACATCAACAAAAATACATTAAACACAAAGCTTTTATTTTCCATCTTAATTGTGAATCATAACAAAAATTCTGGTAACACTGCTCACTCAGAGTAACATTAATAAAGTTGCCTTGCCTTACAAGCTCAGCCTGTCAGTCAGTCATCAGGGCATAGAAACCACCGTTGTGCCTGCTTGTAAGGAAGTGTAACGTCAACAGCACCGCGACCGCTTTCGGCTCGCCATTAATATCATATCGCAGCAAACGCTGCCTTCGTGAAGTTTTGAAAAACTGTAACTACACTTGAAACCACTTTATCGGCATTGCTGTGACTCTCTGTGACTTCAACAAAACTACAGAGCCGACGACCTAGTTTACTCAGTCCGCTCCTCTCCGTGTATGTGTGTGTGTGTGTGTGTGTGTGTGTGTGTGTGCGTGTGTGTCGGTCGGAGCTCTGCTCTCTGTCAGTTTGCAGAGAAGACAGATAAGCTTGTGCTTAAGCGTTCAGACGCTTTTGGAAGCGAAATTTGGCACCGAAAAATTTATAATTTTCCGATACTCATAGGATCTGAGAATTTTTTTTGGTGCGATAAAAGTATCGACGTTCGGTACCCAGCCCTAATACTGGATGCTATGTATATTTACAGTCATGCATACGTACACTACACACACATGCAAACAGGTACCCTCCACAAAGACACAATTTGATCTTACAGTATTTTAATTAAAATGTAATAACTAAAAGTTATTTATGTACTACGAATCACTGGTATTTTGTAAGCATGAAGCACCTATTATTTTTGAATGACATTTTATTTTATTTAATAAGTACTTTCTTTTATCATATTATCAATATGTCATGGCCCCAATGACTGCAAAACAAAACCCTGCACTTTAATTGTATTTGGTGAATAAAGTGAAGCTGAAAGTGGCCATCACATAGTCTAAACTGGCTCAGCTATAATAAGCCACTTTAATGTTGATGTGCAGCCTTGTTGCTTTTTGTCAGTGTAAGTGCCATTATGAAGGGCGGAAGCAATGTACTGCTGGGTCCATAAACAACGTTGTTTCACCAAGATGAATTGTTTTTTTTGGAAAACAGTTATTAAATGGGGCTGGTTTCCACCTTCTGACCACTTGAGTCACACAGTGGTAGAATAAATAATGAAATCAAGAAATAAAAATGAAATCATATAAATAATTAAAGCTGTAAGCAGAAGGGGTGTGACGAGACAAGACACGAGATTGGGTTCATGAGATCGAGACAAGATTTTAACACTATTTTGAAGAAAACTTCAATTAAGAAATAAGACTGGAAAAATAGTCTTTACTCAGTTTCATTTAGGGCTGTCAAAATAACGCGTTCATTTCGATTAATTAATCTGAGAAAAAATAACGCGTTAAAATAAATAACGCAGATTAATCCATCCATATTGACGTTTGACCCGGAGCCGTTCTAGCCACCATTCGACTGTAAAATGAAGGAGGGAGACGAGAATGTGCTGCCTGGATCATTGATTGGAACATTTATTTGTAGTAATCTTCTTAATCTGGTGCCCCTGATATGTCTGTCTTCTCTCTGATGCTCTGAGACAGACGATACAGGCAACACAAACACCGCTCCACGGGACGCTAGTTAACACTATACTCGACAGCAGCTAACGTTAGCCTACCGCTAGCTAGTAGCTGGATTGAAAACGGTTAAAATGTTAACAGCTAACGCTAAACGGTGTGAAGTTTGACTGTGTTTCACTGTAGGGGATTCCAACACCAAGATATAACCGTTCTCTTAATACATTCATGTAAATTATAGGGGGCAGGGAGAACCATCATCAATGAAAACTGAACTCTTTGCTGAGTGAAATGATGCCTCACACAATTGTCTACGCCAAACGGCTGATTTTTGGTGGCCCAAATTTAAACTTATAAAAACAAAACAGAAAAGACAATTTAACACAACTTAACACAGCCTCCCTTAACAGTAACACTTCCACAAATGAAAAGACAATAACAAAAAACTATAAAATACATAATTTTTTATTTAAATTTGGGCTGGAGAAAAATGAAAAATTATATTTTTAACCAAATACCTCAATATCGATATTGCAACAATATTGTAGGATTGACTATTGGTGCCTTCACAAAAAGTGTACACAATGAGATTTTTGATAAATAATCATCAGTACCGTCAATTCAATTAATTAATTGATAAGTTGTCAACTATTAAATTAATTGCCAACTATTTTGATGATCGAATAATTGGTTTGGGTCATTTTGTTATGAAAAAATTAAAAATTCTCTAATACCAGCTTCTTACTGTAAATGTAAATATTTCCTTTACTCCTCTATGACAGAAAACTGAATATCTTTGAGTTGTGGACAAAGCAAGAGGACGTCATCTTGGGCTTTGCGAAACACTGATCGACATTTCCCACCATTTTCTGACATTTTATGGACCAAACAACATTAATCCAGAAAACATTCGACAGACTAATCGACAATGAAAATAATAGTTAGTTGGAGTCCTAGTACTGTTGCTATAATGTCTAAGTGGGTAAAGGCGTGAAATAGAACAGCTAGAACAGTCTGGTAAGTTCAGAAAATGACATTCCTTTACTGTAATGCAGCCTTTAAAACCAGGAAAAGACAACACTTATGCCATATTACGATATCCAAAATCTAAGACCATAGTCTTGTATCATGATATCAGTATAATATTTATATATTGCCCATCCCTAATTCAAATTGAAAACTCGAGTTCTTTGAAAACATAATATATTCAAAACACATATTCTCTTGTTTTCAAATGGTTTATTTTTCAGTCTGGAATTATACATCCTGTCCTGTGTCTGCCCTGTGCTCTTTCACTTTGACAATATGTGACTCACAGAGAAGAGGCGTCACAATTTCTTTTGTCTGTGTCTCCTCAGTATATTTAGAAGTGCCATTAATGCACATTAGGCTTTAAACTGTCTGTACTGCTGAGGTGTATCTTCGTTTAGCAGTGTTTTCCACAATTACAGTCCAGTGTGAGCAGGGCAACAAAATCTGATCACAAGTTGTCACTGGAGACACATTTGAGACAAAACCTGCTCCCAGTTGTGAAATGTAGTCTGCCCAGGCTGAATGGAGGTACAATTTAAACCCTCTGAAAACGAGATGCTGGGTCTCAACAGGACATTTTCTTGTGTTCTTCTTTTAACGGTAACACTATTGATTTACTCTTACCTTTGGCTATCACTTAGTTGTGTTTTTGTTCAAATCCTCCCATTCAACCATTTGAAGAGGCTGTCCAAGGTTACCTTGTAGGGTGCTTAGTAGGCTGTTTAGGATGCAGACTCTCACAGCATTTTGAAAGAGACAGTGCTTCAGTTTGTTGATGCATTTCACAATGTTAGTTTGCATAATATGATGTGGGGACTTATGGGGTATTTTAATTTGTCATGTGCTGGTGGTTTATGCTTTTTATTATCTATAGATATTTCTTCTTTTTATAAATACGGTTGTTTTTTTCTTCAATACACCTTACAACCTTGCAGAGCTTGCTATCCTGTGTTAGGCTACTATGTCTACAATGACGCAGCTAAAACAAAAGAAGTGCAAAATGAGAGTGGGCTACTTGACTGATGATTTGAATTCTTGACATTTAGGGACAGCCCTACCTTTTATGTAAGTCGCAACTTAAAGTGATGTAATCACTTTTATAAGACTAACTAATAATGATGCTGATGCTGCAGAAAACAGTCATTTGCACTAGATCAAAAAAGCTGGTCATGGTCTTGAACATGCCATGTCAGTACTAGTCTCAATCAACAGAAGCACATTTCATTTTATGTGACGTTTTCTTTTGTGGGGTGCAAATGTTCCACCAAAAGAAGTTACTTCCTGAGACTAATTTAGTTTAAAAAAATGCAAAAAAGCCCAGAGCATTTTTTGTAGAGTATACATACATACACATACACACACACACACACACACACACACACACACACACACACACACACACACACACACACACACAGCCATTTAGCTTGCTATAATCCTAAGACTTTGTCTCTGAGCCGTTACAGAGATGGAGGCTTGAGTAACATAAGCACAAAGCCTGCTCTGTGTGAGGGTTAGCCAGGTCCTTATGGGGTTGTAGATGTAATTTCCCAGATCAAAGTTCATGATACGGCTGTGTAACATGAAGATGTTGTGAGACAGCATTGATAGAGGGAATACAATGGTCTCATTTAGGAAGCTGGACGATGCCAGAGTTGGCTGCTCCTTGTCTGGACATAGAAAGAAACAGGGCAAGCCACATGCAATCTACAGCTACTGCACATGGTGGAGATGAAATGGAGCAGCAGAGTCAGAGAGATACCAGTTATGTATTGTCTCTATGACTTGGTGCTTGCTTTGTGTTTTTTGTGTGTTTTTGACTTTGAGATTCAGTTGAGCTAAATAGAGCTACAAAGATTAATTGATTAGTTGTCAACTCTTAAATTAATCGCCAACTATTTTGATAATCGATTAGTCTGTTTAAGTAATTTTTTAAGACTAAAGTAAAAATTCTTTGATTCCAGCTTCTTAAATGTGAATATTTTCTAGTTTCTTCTCTCCTCTCTGACAGTAAACTGAATATCTTTGAGTTGTGGACAAAACAAGACATTTGATCATCTTGGGCTTTTGGGAAACACTGATCCACATTTTTCACCATTTTCTGGCATTTTATAGACCAAACAACTAATCCAATAATCGAGAAAATAATCAACAGATTAATTGACTATGAAAATAATCGTTAGTTGCAGCCCTAGAGCTAAACCAATTAGTGTCGGGTCAAGCAGAGTTTAGTTTAGAAGCTGGGTCCAGCCTCTATCACTCTAGAAGAGAAACAAAAATCATAACCAAACTTAACAAAGAAACATGTTTGAAAACCTCAAAACACCCACACAACAAAATAAGAAGAAAAGAAAGAAAACTGCAGGTATAACAACTACATTTAATCCAACCTTTAATCAAACACTTGTTGCCTGCAGGTGGCCCAAATGTCAAATCTGCAGGAACTTTTACTTCCCCCCCTGTAGATAGCGCATTGTAAGAAGTCATACAGTGTGCAGTATCTGCTGTGTAACCCCTATTTTCCACCTGGCGCGTCACGGCGTGTCCTGGAAGCTTGCGTGAAGCGGCTCTCCGCTCTGCTCAAGATATGCGCCTAGACAGCCGGGCAGGAAGTGAAACAGCGAGAGCATCCAGTCATTTTACCAAAAGACACCGCCCAATATTGTATACGTCCACTAGGCCTGCACGATAAATCATTATAAAATCGCGATCTCGATTCACCCCTGTTCGCCATTTAATTTTTAAATGATTTCTATTCTCATTTAATTTTACGAGCCGACTGCATCACAAACGCTACCGTCTTTTGGAGCTAAAAGCTAACAGTCGCCCCGTTCTGCTGATGTCTTTGGTGTCTTCGTAGCCCTTACAGAAGGTTTTGTATCCAGCCTGGAAGTCCAGAGTTTTTCGGGTTCTTTGTGTAATTAATCCATACTGTTACATCCAAGATTGATACACTTTATGTCCATAATTTATGATTTTTGGACTTGTTTTTGTCTTGTAAACCAATGGAAGGCAGGTCCGTCACACACTATGCCTTATTTGGGCATCCGAGGGAGAGTAAAGATAGATAAATGTGTAGATTGTTGATTGGAAGTGTTATATGAGTGAAAATGGTATTCTGTTAAAAAGAAAAAGTCAGAGCAACAATGGGGAGATTTACGTGTACATGTACTTTTCCCCCTCCAAACTGAATGATAAAATACATCATTTGTAGTGGCCCTCCAAAATGACACAGATAAGCCTCTATGATCATTTAACTGTTTCTTCGAAAATCATTACAGTTCACTGTTAGAGAAATGTTCTGTCCATTCTATTGTTAAAGTTTGGTAAGGTTTAGGCACAACGACCTTGGTTACTGTTAGGGAAACAGTGGTTTTGGTTCAAATAACTTCATTGATTTTGGGGAACCTACACTGTCATAGTTAAAATAAAACTATTTGGTTAAAAGAAGCTCTTTGGCTCTAATCTTTGGCCTTTAATAAACACCATGCTTGTATGTGTAACACTGGATAGAAAACAAAACCAAATGGATGAATGAAACATCAACAGAATAGACAAAGAGCTCACAAATATACAGCTCCATTACAAGTTTTGGACAGCACTAAAGTCTATTATGTAAAGCCAGTCCTCTGTAATGAGGCTGTGTTCAGGACTTTGTAGAGCATGAATAATGTGTTTGCGTGAACATAACCAACTTACCAAGTTCACTTACATAACAAGGACTGTTGGGCTTTCATATGTGTACTTAGCCAAACACCTCTAGGGGTTTTACTGAGTTTATTTGTTCTTTGTTTTTTACCAGAAGCCCTGTAGGAGCTTTATTTGATACTTAGACGCCATGTAGCAATCAGGGTCAGCTGGGAGTAAATCTGTAGAAGCACCAGTGCATCTGATGGTAATTTCAAGGCTGACATAACAGAAGGCTGAAGAGATCAGTTACATACTACTGGTTCATTATTTTTGGTTTTAAGCACAGGTTGAGAGAGAGAGAGAGCAGGAGATCCAGAGAAAGACAAATCCTATATATATATATATATATATCCTCCCACACGGTGCAGCGGACTCTAAAAGCGGACTTTTTGCATCAATAACGACGACAATGGCACCTGATCAAACGTCTTTTTTTACCAAATGGGAGTGAGAATGTGTTGGAATGCCACAAAGCTTCTTAATCATTTTATTTTGGTGCTGTCACTTGTCATCTTCGAGCTTGGGAGTGAGAAAAAGAAACATGAATAATAACAGGCTACATTGTTTTACAGATATGCTTACAGTGTGTATTGAAGTCACTTCTTTTTCTAGTTTTTGTCCAGTCATGCTTGTTCTGTATGAACATTAATTGTAGAAAGATATTTAGAATTAGACATAGCTTATGGAGATTTGTGCATATGGTTGTAAAACATATTCTTGCATTATGAATAAGCTTTAAAATTAAGCCTAGTCCTTATAAATTTCCCAGGAACAAGAATTCTTTTTTTTTTTATTTATATAGTGATTTACAGGCTACTCAAAGACACTTTACACTAAAACCAGCACATTTAGCGCATAAAAACATATACAGCAATAAAACCAACACATAAAACAAGCATATTAAAGCAATTAAAACGTGGAGTGACTAAGTAGATTTTTTTTAAATCCATACGTATTCAGTTGGTCCGCTATTGTCAGTCTGGCTTTTTTTTCCGTTTGATAACAGCCGTATTTCCCTTTTTGCATATTATATGTTTCACCTCCTCGTAACTTTCCATTAGAAGCTGCTGCTGCACACGTCTTTTCCATTTCTGCATCAGTAAATCTGTGATCGATACCGTGGTCTATTTAAGAAAGCCGTGAACGTGCACTTATCCCAGCTATCTACACCTGGCTTGACATAGCTTCACCTACTTATCCTGGCTCGGCAAACGTGCAACCGATTAAGCCGCGATGAGTAAGTCAAGCTGCGCTTTTTCATTTATCCTGGATTTCTTTATTCTACTTTTGTGCAACAGGTATGGAGCTAAATCAGGGCCAAATGTTTTGTTCATTTGAAAAAAATATATATAGTTGAAAAAATAAAGCTTGAAATTGAAAATTTAAGTTTTGGTCAAAACTTGGAAAAAATAAAACCATGTATTCAAACTTAAAATAAGTGTACCAATTTTTCTTTCAGTTTGAATAAAATATAGATTAAATTCTGGAATTATTTTGAATAAATTATAAATTTTCATTTTTCACTTTAATATTTGTTTTCAGTTCCACATTTCATGTTTTCAGATTCAAAACTTATTTTTTTTACGCTTTCAAATCCTTTTTTTTTCGGTTTCAAATCTTTTTTTTTCGTTTTCAGATCTGTTTTTCAGTTTCAGATAATTTTTTTTCAGTTTCAGACTTTTGGCCCTGATTTTGCGTGGGGGGCGTGGTATTATGAGTGACAGCCTAACAACGAAGGCAGAAGACTCCTCTGTCATGTTGACTTCAGGAAATGGTGTTACTGTGAGAACTATGACTGAATGCTTTCTATCCACTATATACATGTGATGTTTACTTAATAAACTGATGCAAGTGACAAAGTTCCATTTAAAAAATTGTATTGGACAACACATGGTACCAATTACACTATAAGAGCAATAAACTGATTGTGCAGTTCGGCAGGAACAATGACTTCTCCCACTTCCATGTATGACATTGAATGTAGCACCACAGTATTCACTCGGCAGTCAGCATAGCGTCCGCTCCGCCAAGGCAACCTGCTGGCGCAGCCCACAGGTAAGACATGTGAAAGATATTAGCCTTTTTGAATAGATACTTTGGGACATTATCCCCGCAGTGGCATTTTTTTTTGTCATTAACACATAAAGGGAAAATAGGTGGACAGCTGGAAATGAAGCATCGCTAGCACAAAAAGTTAGCATTAACTAACGTTAGCTTCACACTAGCTGGTGTTTTTACACCAATTTTAGTGTCCAGCTCAAGTTTTTGACTTTAACGTGTAGTGGTCTTTGTTAACCTCTGTTTGTCAGAATGACCATAACTCGACAGTGGCTGCCTGCAGCCGTACAGCCTTATAAATGTAAAACATTATAGATAACTAACATTGCTAGTGTTACCTTTTCATGGTTAGTTTAAACAACATAACTTGTCCTGGTCCGCTTTGTTAATCAATCAATCAATCAAAGCTTTTATTACGGACACACACCGTCCAGAAAACAGACAGTAAGACATACAAATACAAAAAGACAAGTTAGTGTATTCTGATACTTAAGTTAGGCTGTGGTAGAAGCCTTCAAAGTTTGCCCACTTGGCATATTTTGTAAGGCATAACTGTCATGCTGTTACATGTAACGTTATAGTGTAAAACGTAATTTATCAGGTCAGAGCATTAATGTAAAGTCATATTTGTCTACTCTATAAAAGGAGACTTTCTTCACTGCAGCCAGTGTCAAGTTATGGTCATTCTGACAAACCGAGGTTAACAAAGACCAATACACGTTAAAGTAAAAAAAACTTGAGCTGGACACTGAAATTAGTGTAAAAACACCAGCTAGTGTGAAGCTAACGTTAGTTAATGCTAACTTTAGTGCAAGCGATGCTTGATTGCCAGCTTTGTCCAGCTGTCCACCTATTTTCCTTTTTATGTTAATCACAAAAAAAAATGCCACTGAGGGGATAACGTCGCAAAGTATCTATTCAAAAATGCTAATATCTTTCACATGTCCTACCTGTGGGCTGGTGCCAGTGAATACTGTGGTGCTATAAGTCATACATGGAAGTGGGAGAAGTCATTGTTCCTGCTGAACTGCACAATCTGGCACAGTTTATTGCTCTTATAATGTAATTGGTACCATTTGTTGTCCAAAACATTTTTTTAAATGGAACTTTGTCACTGGCATCAGTTTAAGTAAAAATCACATGTATATAGTGGATAGAAAGCATTCAGTCATAGTTCTCACAGTAACACCATTTCCTGAAGTCAACATGAAAGAGGAGTCTTCTGCCTTCTTTGATAGGCTGTCACTCATAATACCACGCCCCTCTGAGTTGAAGCCACGCCCCCCACGCCAAATCAGGGCCAAAAGTCTCAAACCGAAAAAAAAATATCTGAAAGTGAAAAACAGATCTGAAACCGAAAAAAAAAGATTTGAAGCCGTAAAAAAAATAACTTTTGAATCTGAAAACATGAAATGTGGAACTGAAAACAAATATAAAAGTGAAAAATGAAAATTTATAATTTATTCAAAATAATTCCAGAATTGAATCTATATTTTATTCAAACTGAAAGAAAAATTGGTACACTTATTTTTAGTTCAAATACATGGTTTTATTTTTTCCAAGTTTTGACCAAAACTTAAATTTTCAATTTCAAGCTTTATTTTTTCAACTATATATATTTTTTTCGAATGAACAAAACATTTGGCCCCGATTTAGCTCCATAAACAGGCCCCTGGTGTGGGAAATTCACACACATCTAAAGTGCAATGTTATGGAAGAACCCATAACATCAAATATCCAACTGAAAAACGTAAGCGGTATGCATCCCCTGGAGTAACCTGGAAAGCATTTTAAACAGTAATGTTAATAAGGAGGAACACAGCGTCTAGAGGTGGGCGATATATCGTTTAGACGATAATATCCAAATTGTTGTCTGGACGATATGCAAAATTGGGATATCGAATATTTCATAATTTGTACAATCCGACCCCCCAAACATGAAAAGAGCTGAAGGAAGTTAAAGAGAAAACAAATAACGCACACTATAACCTTCTAAACAATTATATGTAGCGATGTTAATACTTTTTGTACAAAATCACGATCGTCCCGCACAAGAGTAAGCTGCTACTAGTTCTTACCTTGCGTGTTATGACGTTCACTCAGTCATGTCAACAAAGATGGCGGCGCGCGATTGTGCAGTGGCTCTCCTGTTGGTGTATATTTATACAAGTACATACAGCCACACTGAACTAATCAATACAGGACCACGATACAACACAGCCGTTACGAGAGCCTTCCAGGTGGCTCATAACATCCCGGAGGAAATAGCCTGACCGAGCCCTCCAGGTTGTTGTCGGCGCTAGCACGCCGAGCTAGCTATCTACCGGCAGAGTTAGAAAATAACTCCGGCACGACCAGAGGCGGAGGACTGCATTTTTGTGCACAATGAATGGAGTACCAACTGCAGGATTGTTGCCCAGCACGGCTCACCTGACCTGGAGCCCTGTCGGTAATATACTGACCATTTTATTTACTACGAAAACAGCACACTGCCGTCTACATAGCCCCCGATGCTAACATTAGCACAAGTTTGGTTCACTGCTAACCATAGTGAACAAACTGCAGCGCGATCACCTGGATACGGGATACAGGGGACTTTTACAAGGCGTCCTTAAAGTCTGTTCCCCTCCAGCTTTCTCCTAGCATGTAGATTGTGTTACTAGAGGGAAGAAGACACTAGATCATGTATACTCTAACATCAAAAAAGCATACAGAACTGCACCTCTCCCTCACCTGGGCCAGTCAGATCACATCCAACTCCTGATCCCAGCATAAGTCCCGGTCAGAAGGACTATACAGCCAAGTAGAAGGACTATCAGAACCTAGTCTGACCCGGCCCTGTCCCAGCTCCAGGACTGCTTTCAATAAGGACATGGTTGTGTGCAATATGTTACAGAACAGAGCCCTTTGTTTATTGTTATGATTTCATCTTGCTTGTACATTTTCCCAAGAGAACCACTGAAATAGCCTCCGAACAGGGCTTCTTTTAACTTCTAGAAGGATTTCAAAAATATCGTCTGAATATCAATATCGAGATATTGAAAAAAAATATCGAATTTTTGTCAATATCTCCCACCCCTAACAGCTTCTCTCTCTTTTTTTTTTTTTTTTTTTTTTTTAATACAGCGTCTCCTGCAGCCGGACGTCAGAGGCAGAGGGACAGTCACCGCAGCGTTCGCTAACGTTAGCTTCTTGTCTCATTTGGGGTCTGATAAATAGTAAATCCATCAAAGTCAGTGTTCCCAATGCTATTTTCCAATAAACTGTAGCTGTCATATTTCACGGGACCCGGGTTTTCATGTTCCAGTTATTCAGCCTCAGAGGGGAGAGAGAGAGCGGCTGACTGTTCGCCTGAGAGCCTAGATCAGACTGCTCTGCAGAGCCGTGTATAATTACGACTTTATAACATTTCATTAACAGCTGATTGAGTGGTGGTGGTGATGTTGCGTGATGTTAATCATGCGGCACCCGAGTGCATTTGACTGGCAGAAAATCTGCATATGTCAGACTGACCTGCCGGTCGCCGGTCATGGCCGATTAGGGCTGGGCAATATGGATAAAATCAAATATCACAATATTTTTGACCAAATACCTCGATATCGATACGTAACGATATTGTAATGTTGACTATTGGTGCTTTCACAAAATATTTACCCAATGAAATTTTTGATAAATAATCATCAGTAATGTGGATATAATGACTAAGTGGGTAAAGGCAAATAATAGAACAGTTACAACAGTCTGGTAAGTTCAGAAAATGACATCACTTTACGGTAATGCAGCCTTTAAAACCAGGAAAAGACAACACTTGTCATATTACGATATTACGATATCTAAAATCTAAGATGATATCTAGTCTCATATCACGATATCGATATAATATTGATATATTGCCCAGATCTATTAAATCTTACTGTTTAAAGAGGAAATTAAGAGCATGATTGGGAAAATTACTTCAATGAATAATTGTATAAATATTCCAAAATGTCGGCAGCATTAATAAATCTGTCAAATAAACAGTTTATTTACAAGTAATAAATAGAAAGTCACTTAATTAATATTAACTATTTATTTACTCTTTTACAGTATTTCAGGTTTGCAGGTAGCATTTACTGTACAATAAATAATTATATTTGTCAACTTCATTCCTCAAAGTTAGATGGCTGCATTATCGGTTGTGTTTTGCAGGAATGCTCTCGGTGGGCTGCAGTCTTTAGCTATTGATTTCTGCACAATAGATATTCAGTGATTTTGCAAAAGGAGATTAAAATGTCACGCTGTGTAAGGGCGAGACTAATGACTGAAATTAATGGCTTCCAACAGCTTCACTGTATTCACTTCAGGAAGCTGTAAGTTTACATTGTTGCTGTTGCTTTAAAGAAGCATTTAGCTTGATGTTATAAGAATAAGCAGTTGTTACAGTTTTTTCGGAAAACATAAGGATGTATATTTGATCTGAAGTAGGCAAGAAGATTGGATTTAAATTCTATCAATCAAATGTCCTACTCCCTTGAGTTGACCCAATACTTATTTCACTGCAGAGGAGATCTAAGGTGACACAAAAAAAAAAGCCTGAATAAAACAATTGAAAAAACATGTTATGTAAGTGTTCTCTCACCTGGCTTAGGGGTAGGCTGAGAGATAGGGGAACAATGGCAATCACCATGTAGTGCGGCCATATTCAGTTTTAAAGGGATAATTTGATTGAATGCTAAAAGAGCAAGGAGACAAGGGCGTGTAATGTAAATTACTGAAATTAAAAAAGTCTGGGGAAAAATATTCATTTACTCTATACTTATGTGCTTTTCATCAACATTTTTGTTGATTCGTCCTTTACTTTAACTGTTTAGAATTCTTGGCATCATCCTGGTTTGAATACCAAGTGAGTGGGTTTTGACCATAGATATAGAACAATCTGTTGTTCTATATCTATGGTTTTGACACTATCTACATGGGGAGCCGTAACGTCTACACAAATACCAAGATATCTCTTTCTCTTTCTCTTCATTTTCAAATTATTTTTGTAGTGATTGCCTATTTACTTAAAATGTACTGAATTTAAAGTAAGAAAACAATAAATAGATATCAAGATAGATGTTAAAATATAAAACAGGTAATGTCCTTCTGGCACTTTCACAAAGTACAACACCCTCCAACAAGGGACCTTGTGACTGTCCAACAATTCAAAACATAGGTGATCTCAGGCTATACACAGTTATACACTACATTGTTGAGCTATGTTGTTGAAAGTAAAAAGTAGGGTAACACTGAATTCATGCATGACTTCATGCATGAAAAAGCATGAATCAATTAATGTAGTATTTCATGAACTATCAGTACATGTACAAGGATTAATAGTATCTCATGCATGACTTTATGCAGGAACAATTGTTAATTAATGCATAAATTAAGGTATTTCAATTATGATTTCTGATTTATTAATGATGTTAATGTTAACGTAATTCATGACAATTCATGTACCCTTATTATAAAGTACATAATACATAATTCATTTCACTGTGAATTTATCCCAGTGAACCAACCACAATCCTGCTGTTACAGGTCTGATTACAGTAGAGAGCCTCAGGCCCTGTTCACAACTGCCATTAACATCCGTCCTGAGTGATCCAAAGACAAGGGGACAGCTCTAAGTACAGGTGTGAACGCACCCAGGATACATTGAGGACACATGATATCCGAACACTCAGACCACATCTGGTGGTGGTCTGGGCCGCATGTGGCCACATTGTTTTAGCATATTATTACTATACACACACACACACACACAGACAAACAAACACAAACAAACACAACACAACAATGACAAAAACTATTTTTCATAAAATTTGTATTTTTGTTTATGCAAACGAAAAGTATGTTGGTTTTTTTTGAGCATATAGAGAAATTGGAAGTGAGATCCGATCACAAGTGGTCACTTAAGACTCATGCCATTCTAATGGCAGTTGTGAACAGACAGAGAGCTGTCCACTTGTGATTGGATCACCCGAGACTAGGGCTGGGTATCGTTCAGAATCTTTTGATCCGGTGCCAATTTCGATACCTCAGTTTCGATAACGATTCCTAACGATACTTTTTTTCGATACCATATGTTTTAAAATTCATTTCAACATCAACAAAAATACATTAAACACAAAGCTTTTATTTTCCACCTTAATTGTGAATTAAAACAGTTATCAAAATTAAAAAAATCTGGTAAAACTGCTCACTCAGAGTAACGTTAATAAAAGTGCCTTGCCTTACAAGCTCAGCCTGTCATCAGTCATCAGGGCAGAGAAAACCACCGTTGTGGCTGCTTGTGTAAGAGGAAGTGTAATGTCAATAGCACCGTGACCGCTTTCGGCTCGCCATTAATATCATATCGCAGCAAACGCTGCCTGCGTAAAGTTTTAAAAAACTGTAACCACACTTGAAACCAACCGTGACTCTCTGTGACTTCAACAAAACTGCAGACAGTTTACTCCATCCGCACCTCTCCGTGTGTGCGTGCGTGTGTGTGTGTGTCGGTCGGAGCTCCGGTCCGTGTCAATATGCAGAGAGGACAGATAAGCTTACGCTTATGTGCTCAGATGCTTTTGGAACCGAAATTTGGCACCGAAAGAGAAAGAGTTTTTCGATACTCATAGGATTGGAGTATTTTTTTCGATACCATAAAAGTATCGACGTTCGGTACCCAGCCCTACCCGAGACGCATGTTAATGTCAGGTCTAAACAGGGCCTTAGATCACTGCTAATCAAAGGCGCTTGATAAGCTTTATGGTCAATAAAGGAAACGGGCTGTTCACATGCATATCAGTTACCCTTCATACTAAATTCAAGCCTAATGTTTTGAACTATAATGTATTCATCAGGGTGAGAGGCTCATGACTGCAATCAAACCTCATTCTGAATCCAAAGTTGTTTGAATGGAAATTGTCACTTGAGGCAACATATTTTAATTTTTGCAGAATGTCACGGTATGGAGCACTAGCTGGCTTGGTGAGAGATGTATATTTTAGTGAAAACCCATTCACTCTGCACATCCCATAATTTAACTTGCTAGTGGCCTAGAGGAAAGGTCAGGGGATCATCAAAGTCTTAAAGAGACATCCTCTTTGGACCATATACAGTATATATGTACAAATTAGGGCTGCACAAAAAAAAAAGTTTAATCGTCATCACGATATTAAGACTGCGACACATCGTGAAAGAAATCTTTTTTGTTAGTTGAAAGAGTGTCAGTAGAAATCTTTTTATTGTGGCTTTGTGTTCAGTTTAATGCTCAATTTGTGCAATAAAATTATATATATTATAATAATATATAATAATAATAATAATAATAATAATAATAATAATAACCTGTTATCTTTTAGCAGTATACTGAAAGCTTTTGAAAGGCAGAATTAAGTACATTTTAATATCAGTTTATTTATCGCAAGTAATGTCGTTATGGTGATATTCAACAACGTTATTGCATATTTTCCTCATATTGTGAAGCCCTAGTACAAGTTTCATGGCAATCCATCCAAAAGTTGATAAGATATTTCTGCCATGCCTAGATCTATGCCGCTGGTGTGGCTAAAAAGACACAAGTGATTACATTGTAAAAAGAAGATCATAATAAAAAAAAGTTAAATAAAATTGTCCTAGTACAGGAAAAGTAAGGGATATCACACTCAGGGCTTGACATTAACTTTTTGAGGCACTTGTCCTTCGGACAACAACATTTACGTTTCACTTGTCCATGCATAAAAGTCACTTGTCCGGGTAAAGATTCATCATTTTATAAAAAAATTGTGTTTTGCTAATGCAGAATTTGAACAAACCGTTGAAAGCATACAAACACTATCAACATTAATACAATTCTGTTGAAACAGTAGAAACAAACGTGCCCCAACAATAGATTTCCCCTTCAACAAGAAAAAAGGATCTCCAGACTCCATAATACAAAGTAATATGTTGCACGCCGGTGTGCAGAAGTTAATATATTGAGATTCTAAGTCAGTATTTTAAAGTTTGTCATTACTTTTAGATTCCTAGTCAATATTTTAAGTTACTTAGTCAATATATTGAGATACTAAGTCAATATTTTGAGTTAAATCAATATATTGAGATACTGAATCAATATAGTGAGATATTAAGTCAATATATTGAAATACTAAGTCAATATTTTGAGATACTAAGTCAATATATTTAAATACTAAGTCAATATTTTGAGATAAATCAATATATTGAGATACTGAACAATATAGTGAGATATTAAGTCAATATTGAGATACTAAGTCAATATTTTGAGATAAATTAATATATTGAGATACTAAGCCAATATATTGAGATTCTAAGTCAATATTTGACATTTTCTCATTACTTTGAGATTCTTAGTTTATATTCTGAGATACTAAGTCAATATTTTGACCAGAGGTAGTGGTGACTTGAACTTCTACTATATCTAAAATAATTTTGTAGACATAACAATGGATTTTGCCACTAAATGTTGGTGTTAACTTTTTTTATACAATTTCACAAATTTCTACCCGGCAGAGGCGGATTTACCGAAAGGATCCTTTTAAAAAGGTGTAGCTACTTTACAGTTGATTATTACCTGATATTTAATATGCATTTTTTTTTCTTTTTTTTTTCAAAAAGGAGCAAAGAAAACAACATTATAGAACGGCTTGTTTATTGCTAAGGCAAAATTAAATCCATCCATCCATCCATCCATCTTTGTCCGTTTATCCGGTATCGGGTCGCGGGGGGAGCAGCTCCAGCAGGGGACCCCAAACTTCCCTTTCCCGAGCAACATTAACCAGCTCCGACTGGGGGATCCCGAGGCGTTCCCAGGCCAGGTTTATTGATATAATCCCTCCACCTAGTCCTGGGTCTTCCCCGAGGTCTCCTCCCAGCTGGACGTGCCTGGAACACCTCCCTAGGGAGGCGCCCAGGGGGCATCCTTACCAGATGCCCGAACCACCTCAACTGGCTCCTTTCGACGCAAAGGAGCAGCGGCTCTACTCCGAGCTCCTCACGGACGACTGAGCTTCTCACCCTATTTCTAAGGGAGACGCCAGCCACCCTCCTGACGAAACCCATTTCGGCCACTTGTACCCTGGATCTCGTTCTTTCGGTCATGACCCAGCCTTCATGACCATAGGTGAGGGTAGGAACGAACAAACACTCGCGAACAAAACCCCAAGGTACTTGAACTCCTTCACTTGGGGTAAGGACTCATTCCCTGCCTGGAGA
The DNA here is from genome assembly GCF_004354835.1 of Perca flavescens. NCBI lineage: Eukaryota > Metazoa > Chordata > Actinopteri > Perciformes > Percidae > Perca > Perca flavescens. The sequence continues at coordinate 21,272,940 of NC_041339.1, read as the reverse complement.
AGGCATTCCATCGGTTTCCTGCTGAGAACCATGGCCTCCGATTTAGAGGTGCTGATCCTCATCCCAACCGCTTCACACTCGGCTGCGAACCGATCCAGTGAGTGCTGAAGGTCACAGGCCGATGATGCCATCAGGACCACATCATCTGCAAAGAGTAGCGATGAGATCCCCAGCCCACCGAACTGCAACCCCTCCCCACCCCGACTACGCCTCGATATCCTGTCCATAAATATTACAAACAGGATTGGTGGAGACCAACCCTCACCTGAAACGAGTCCGACTTAATGCCGAGAACCCGGACACAGCTCTCACTTTGGTCGTACAGAGATTGGATGGCCCTGAGTAGAGACCCCCTCACCCCATACTCCCGCAGCACCTCCCACAGTATCTCCCGGGGGACCCGGTCATACGCCTTTTCCAGATCCACAAAACACATGTAGACCGGTTGGGCATACTCCCAGGCTCCCTCCAGGATCCTTGCGAGAGTGAAGAACTGGTCCGTTGTTCCACGACCAGGACGGAATCCGCATTGTTCCTCCTCAACCCGAGGTTCGACTATCAGCCGAACCCTCCTTTCCAGCACCTTGGAGTAGACTTTACCAGGGAGGCTGAGAAGTGTGATACCCCTGTAATTGGCACACACCCTCTGGTCCCCCTTTTTAAAAAGGGGAACCACCACCCCAGTCTGCCACTCCTTTGGCACTGTTCCAGACTTCCACGCAATGTTGAAGAGTCGTGTCAACCAGGACAGCCCCTCCACACCCAGAGCCTTGAGCATTTCTGGATGGATCTCCCCACCCATGTGGCAGTAAAGGTTAAATTAAATGATTTATTAAAAATGTAACAACAATAACTTATAACAATAACTTATTTCACCAGTAAGTTCTTGTTAAACGACAAAAACAACCACTGGATAGGAAAAAGGTATTTTACAACAACTTTGAATGCAGCACGACGCTGGCGGGGCGAATTTCAAGTGAACGCAACATCTGTGTTTTTCCGGCAGCGGCACACCGTCATATGTTCCTCTCCAGTGAAATACAGACACTTTTACACCGTTTAGCTGTCAGCATTTTAACGGTTTACTCCAGCTGCTAGCTAACGATAGGCTAACGTTACTTGCTGTTGAGTGTAGTGTTAACTATCGTAAAATGCGGCGATGTTTAGGTTGCCTCTAATGTCCGTTTTCGGAGCATCCGAGAGAAGCGCAGGCATTTCAGTGGCACCGCGTTGCAATTCGGTCCGGTAGATAACGGTCGTTAAGGCATCGGTGCCGTATTAGCACCGGGTGTCTCCTTTTCTGTCAACGATGTGGCGAGGAGGTAACGTTAAGGCGGAGTTAGTTAGCAAGCTAACGTTAGCTAACTAACACCGGCAGGTTCACCGTGCTTTCATGCTGCATTGCTTACAGAGAACGAGCTGAACAGCGGGCTGGGTCTAACGTTAGCGGTCCGCTGACCGGGATTGCGGGGAAAGAAATTAGCGTTTCAAATCGGTAACATAGACGTAATGAGTGGCACATGACGTGAACTAACATGGCACCGACACTACTATTGCAAATTCTAATCTTATATAGCCACAAGGCACAACATGGAAATGTAGAAATGTCTATGGTAAACTCGGATAAGAATGAGACACTACTATTGTGAAGATGCTGCTTTTAAAGGGATTTATCGGTTATTCTCTTGCCAATAGAAATGGATTAGTCGAGAGAAAGAGGCCAGTCTGAAGCTCAGTGGAGCACATGAAATTAGATTGGTTTTGAAGCCTATTGATCTCAAAGTGATCCTCCATGCAAATGTCCTCCAAACCCCAAGGAATAGACTCAAATTCAGTATGTGCATGTGTCAATCGGAGCCTTACAGCAAAGGCTGAATGCACTTGAGATTAAGGATGTGAGGACTATGTCTCTGGCCTCACAAAGCTCTTCAACAGAAATGTTTAAAGTGTAGACTTTGAAGATGACATTTAATGAAATCAGCTTGGGTAAATCAATGTCTGGCAAAATAATTGATTGTGTTATTTTAAATTAATGCAGACATACACCTTCATATGTGTTCTTTTAAATGATTAGAATTACATTTACTATGCTTTATTTACAAAACTAAAAGTATTTTATACATATATGTGCTGAGTAGCTTTAAAACATTAGCTTTTTTCATATTTGGTAAATTTCCATTTTGTCCCTGCATTATGAAAAAGGTCAATTATAATATCCGTCCTCAGGAAACCTCATTGTTAGGAGAGCAATGATTACTGTGTAATTAAGTATTTGGAGAAGCTTGCAGTGTGTAGGCCACCGTTTAATATAAGTCCACTAGTTCCATACCAGTTTGCATACATGTTTCATAACGGCTGATGATGCAGTCAGTAGTTTTAGTGCACATCTTAAACTAATATTTTGATTATCTCAGCGGTAATGCCATTTTGTTGTTTGTTGAACATGCTGCACCCACACATCCTAGTGAATTCATGATGACGTGTGTCAGGACCTTCATCATTAAATAGGCTAACACTCTCATAGCACTTCTCATTCACAGTTTTAAGTTCCATCTAGGGCTGCAACTAATAATTATTTTATTCATTGTTTAATCTTTAAATTATTTTCTCATTTCATTTAAAAATACATTTCTTTTGTCCATAAAATAGAAAAAACATTTACAAATATTGTTTAGCTCTAGTTACATCCACAAATACTTGTATCAGCCAAAACACTTGCAATTCATGTGTTCCAAATGATCATCAGTCCTGGTGGAACGGTATTTGGACTTAATAATCTTAATGTGTGAAAAGTCTGACTCACATAAATAAGTGGAGCCGAATAATGCAGTCAAGGAGGTAGCACATTTCCTCATGTTGGGGTACTTTTCCTCTGTGAGTAAGTTACAAAACTGTCCATGAGCCCTGGACTTGAGCTCAGTGTCAGCTTGTAGTGTCAGGATCTCATCCTCCACTCCAGACGAGTTCAGGTGAAACAGTGTTGCAATTTTTGATGCTAGTAAATCAACCTCAGCATTAGGGGTGGGGGAAAAAATCGATACAGCATAGTATCGCGATATTTTTCTTGGCAATACTGTATCGATACACAGACGCCAAGTATCGATCTTTTATGATATATGTGTTGGTCAGTTTGTCTGCTTGACGATCACATTTTGCACCAATAAAACTGAAGTGTGATGAACAAACAGAGAAATGTGTATTTTTAGATACAACAGATGTTGACAAAATTGTCCTTTCGGGACATCATTTGAAATTGGGAAAAATCTGAAGTTGGAAAAAAGGTTATATATTGCAATGTATCGCAGACTATTGCAATATCTTTAAAATCGCAATAATATCGTATCGTGACATAAGTATCGGGATAATATCGTATCGTGAGGCCTCTGGTGATTCCCACCCCTACTCAGCATCTTCCCGAAAAGAGTAGCATATGAATGTAGCGACTGGCTCCAATAAAGCAAAGTCTGTTTGTTTTTCTGTCTGCAACAGTTTGTTAAAGTCTGACAGACAGTTTTCAATCTGCTCTGTGTAGCGTCCACTGTCAAGTTACGCACACGCCTTCCCTTGTGTCTCCAGTTCTGATACGAGGGTTCTGGAAGTTTGCCAAATCATGGTGCTGCAGCTTTGAGCACAGATGTTGCATTTTTCATTTGAACGCATTAACTGAGCTGATCCTATTGACCACCGTTTTGTCTTTTCCTTGCAGCTCAACATTAAGGTCATTCAACATGTTGGATCGGTTAAAAATGCCAAGTCTAGTAGCCACTGATCGTCATTTAGTTGGTTGTGTTCTGCATGTTTAGATACAAAAAAAAACTCTTTAATCTCCTGACAGAGCTCTTGAAATCTTTGCAGGAATTCCCCTCGACTAAGCCATCTTACGTCAGTGTGTAGCAACAATTCAGTATGTTCGCAGTCCGCCTTCTACCGATGCACACGGAACATCTGTATTTGAAGAGATCTGGCGCGATTAGAACAGGCAATCTTCGTTGCTACATCCATTATCTCTTTCTCTTTCATTTTTGCGCATAACGCTTGTTGGTGTATTATGCAGTGGTAATTGAGGAAGTCAGGGAAGGCAGCATCCTTCTTGCATTCGGCAGAGATTTTGAAAGACTGAAAAATGTCCTCTCCCGACATGTGTTCTTTCATGGGCAGTACTGTTAAAAGCTCCTCTTTTGCAATCATATCGGTAAACACCATACGAATAAAAATGCACAACTGGGCTGTGTCACTCATGTCTGTAGACTCGTCCAATTGCAGTGAGAAACACTCGCAGTCCGCAACATCCCTCCTAAGTTTCTGGTTCACATCCTCGGCCATTGCTTCACAGCGCTGTGTAACTGTACTTCTTGACAGCTGGAGATATTTGATTGAAGATACTATGTCTGGTTTGCTTTTAAAGTCTTGAAACAACGATTCAGCCGCCTCAACGAATGCCTCTTTGATCACCTCTTGGAAGGATTTCTTGTGTTTAACGATGACGTGACTCACCCGGAGCGATGCTTCGGTGGCGGTCTTCAATTTTGTGGTAAGCTGTGAGAAAAAGGCCTGCTGTCCGGACAACTGGGATTTTAGTTCTTTCACCTTTCTTCTTCTCAGTTCACTTTTCGGAGGGAAGTCAGTGTCGTAGCTTTTATGAAGAGTCCGAAAATGCTGCTCCACATTTCCCTTTTTCGGAATAGCAATGGTAGATTTGTAGGCAAGCACACTTGGAATAGGACCTTGTGAAAAAAAAGTCTGCTCCCCATTCCGTATGGAAGTGGTAGGTTTTGGGCTTCTTACTTGGTCCAGCTCCCCCACTCATTTTTATACCCTTTCTTAAGTTTAGTAGAAATAATAAGTTAGGCTAACTGGGCAACTCGCTAGCTTGCTGGAATTTTGCAGTAACTGCCGCTGTTGTATGCACATGCGTGCTGAAAAGATCAGACGTTAAGCTGGTTGTCCTGTATGTCAGTCAAGTGACAAATGTCATAGTGAGGATGGATGATAGGCTGACGTCTATTTTTTTTAATGCCATGCGATCTACCCACACTACCTTTGCGATCAACCGGTAGATCACGATCGACCGGTAGATCACGATCGATTTACATGTTTTAATTATGTAAAGATATGTTCAAGGAGTTCAGATAGAGCCTGTATCAGGGCCATATTTAGTTCAATGTGTTATATGTCACTATTTGGTAGCCTACTGTACTTAAATGGCCAGTATTTACTTTATTTTCTTTATTCATTGAAGCCTCTATGTTTACAGGCTTGTGGTGATACGCAATGTACTATAGGTGCCAATTTGTTTTGTCATGGTTCATATGTGCAATAAACATTACACTTTGTTCGAAAAGAATTGTGGCAGAGAATCAAGATATCAATTCTAAGCAAAAAAATCGTGATTCATATTTTTTCCCGAATCGTGCAGGCACCCTGCAATAGAAAATGCACTGACTTCATCTGGTTTGAATCTCTTTGTGTCTGTATCTTTACCATGGTGGACTCTTTGCATTCAGTATTGACTTATTCAAATGTTGACATTTACAGCCCTTTTGTTCTTTCATTGGTATCTGAGTTGACCTGACTTTCACACCAAAGAAATGTTACCATATTGAATTATCTGTCCTCGATCTACCTACAGTAACCTCACTGTCACCATCCACCCATTTTGTCAGCCAATCAGTCAGCCCCCAGTCAGCCAGTCAGCCATGGGCAAATGCAATATTCTAAAGGGCCCCAACTGATTTGATTAATCATAACTAAAGCGAGCAGAGGGCAAAGAGGCCATCGTAGCAACTAGATAGTGAGATTGTGTGAGTGCACCTAGTTGAGTCAGTGTCTGTGTGTGTGTGTGTGTGTGTGTGTGTGTGTGTGTGTGTGTGTGTGAGAGAGAGAAAGACAGGAGTGATAAGAAGAAGAAGAAACTTTATTATTCGTCACATACAATTGTACAGTACATTGTAGTGAAATTCAATCCCTACATCAGCAACTCGGGGTTCAGTGTCTTGCTCAAGGACACTTTGACATGTGGAGCCTGAAATGAAACTGGGTCCAACATACGTTGGGCCATATACAATCAGCCAGTTGCCCGAAAAAAACATTTCATTTAAAGTTATGCTTTTTGGCTTTTTCCCTTTCCTTAATTGTGTTATGTATCTTTTTTGTGCACGTAATAGTTTCACAAAGTGAAAAAGCCCAAAGTCCACCCCAAAGGGACTTAACCATCTTCCAGAGAAAACACTGTTCACAAACTGCTCCAAACAGCTCTATAGTAGTCCAGCCTTTACTTCCGTGACGAACGTGCGTCACTTTGTAACACACGTTATAATCAGAGATGGGAAGTAACGAAGTACAAATACTTCGTTACTGTACTTAAGTAGATTTTTCAGATATTTTTACTTTACTTTACTATTTATTTTTGTGGCAACTTTTTACTTTTACTCCTTACATTTTAACACGAATATCGGTACTTTTTACTCCTTACTTTTTGGAAATTGGCTCGTTACTTTAGTTTTGTACAACAGGTCGTCTATCAGGAGTGATTGTGAGTGCATGTCGGAAAATATGCCTCACACCGCAAGCGGCCCCACACGGAGAAAAAAATGAGAGAAAAGAAAAAGACACAATCTGTCCGGAGGATAATCAGTTAGATCGTGTGTGTGCATTGAGAGCTGTAAGTCATATAACTTATGTTGTCAGTTAATTTAAGCCTGTTGTTGTATTGGTCTATAGTTCTTGCAAACTTAAAGTAAGTTAGCTAGTGATTCTGTTGTTTGTGTTCTTCACCTGTTAGCTAGGTTGCACGTTGCTTGATCTTATTAAAGCATCAAAAGAGAGAAGTTGTCTCCATCCGTGTTTTAACAGACACACCTGGGGCGAAGTTGGAAACCAGAATGGTCAGCTTTAAATACAGTCCTAATCTAGGAGTTACCGTTATTTTTCGCGTCATCAATACCGAATTCAATCTAATTGATAATATACTTCAGATTCAGATTCAGATTCACTTTATTAGCCATTTGCAGTGTAACCTGCATTGGAAAAAAATGTGCAAGTAGCTCAAAAGTGCAAAGTCAACACATCAGAGGACACAAACATCAAAACAGACAAACAAAGCCACATGAAGCCTCAATATTAAAAATGCTCAGTATAAAAATACTATACAATGAAATCCATACATAAATTTAAAGTGCCTAGTTTAAGATGCTTTGTTCAAAGCAATCACAGCTTGTGGAAAGAAACTGTGTAAATGGCGATCAGTAGAACATTTGTCAGAACGATACCTTCTCCCTGAGGGAAGCATCTCAAAGGAAGCCCCTGCTGGATGGCCTGAGGCATCATTAGCCAGTTGTAAAGCTCGATTCAAGAGTCTAGCTTTATATGTGAACTCCAGGAGCGGAAAAGTGCAGCCAATAATTCTGCTGGCTGAGCGAACCACTTTATTCAAAGCCTTCTTCTCTTTTTGAGTGAGATTACCAAACCACACAGTAATACAACTGGTTAGGACACTCTCAATTACACAATAGTAAAAATTCAATAAAATCTTAGTATTTTGAGTAAACTCTCGAAGTCTACGTAAAAAGAAAAGGCGCTGTCTGGCTTTCTTAGCAATATTAGTCGTATTAGAGCTCCAATTCAAATCATGAGAAAGAGTCACACCTAAAAATTTACATTTCTCAATAATCTGCACATCAGAATCATGAATAGTAATAGGCAACTGATTCCTATTGTGACGCACCACTACAAGACAACTCGACAGACTCTGCATTAATTTTTCGGCAAATCATTGCAGCATGATGGTGGTACCGTTAGCACTAGTAGTATGGATGGCGACATGAGAGATCCCAGAGATTCAGCAGACAAGCAGCAAGACATTGCCAATTATCCTTGGCCTTATCTGAGAGAGATGTTTAGGCATCAAGAATGACTTCTGGCTAATGTGCTGCGTAGCTCTTAAAGTATGGGGAACTTCTTAATTAATGTCTGTTTAGTAATTCATATTTAATCCTTTATTTTCTTTCCTAAGCCATATTTGAACACACACACATACATGTAGATTCCTTTAAATGTTAAGGGGAAGATTAAAAAAGAGAAACTGGATCTGTGAATTCTCACAGAATCACAACTGAATTCATATCTTGCTACTGAGTCAGAATCTTATTAACCTGGAGTCCCAGTCTCTGTCACAATAATCATATATGTGATGTTTTAGGCCTTGGCAGACATCCATTTAAAATGTACGCAATGGCATATATATATAAAGAGCCTTTTTTCCATGTCCACTGAAGTTTCTCAGCTTGCACTCTGGTAACATTTGTGTGGTCCAGGTAGCTTTGCATAAAAAATGGTTGTCATTCGCAAGGCTACTTTTACTTTTATACTTTAAGTAAATTTCCAAGCCTGTACTTTGTTACTATTACTTGAGTAAAGAAGTTAAATCAGTACTTCTACTTTTACCAGAGTATTTTTTAACACAAGTATCTGTACTTCTACTTGAGTACGAGAAGTGAGTACTTTTGCCATCTCTGGTTATAATGCTCGCCTAGCTGCTAGCGTGGCACGCCCTCATACTCTGCTTCTGAATGGCTTGTAGTGCTGACCTAGTTACTGCGCATGTGCGACTCCCAACAAAGATGTAATAGAAGTGTGATGCTTCACTCGGTAGCTAACCGGCATTTTCTACTGGATGCGTCAGTCCGCAGCCCTCCGGAGCATATACGCAGAGCTTCTATTTTTGACAGACAACGGAGAGCTCCGCAGCAATTCATCACACGGCAGATGCGGGACAGGAAGTCGAGCACAGAAACAAAATAAATATCCGGTTAATTTTCAAAATAAAATACATAAATTTCCCCTCTACTCCTCTGGACGGAAACAAACTGTTGTTGGTTTTGTGGTTCTATTCTACCTGAATTCGTGACTACAGCTGCAGCCGTTCCGCAACAAATCCGGACCCCGTGGGTATTGACGGACGGCAAGGCACACGGCAGACACGCAGTGGAGCCGGTCCGCAGCCGTTACGCATCCAGTGGAAATCCCCGGTAAAACAGAAAGCTCAACACACAGGGTAAAAAGAGGAGCTGCAGTAATGCGCAGTACAACAAAAATATGGTGTTTTTTTTTAATTAAACCAAGTAAACCTATTCTGGTACATCAACATAAATACAATTATGAACCTGAAAATGAGCATAATATGAGCACTTTCAGTAATTTTCCAGACATTGCTTCACGAGCGACGCTCTTCTTCTCTTCTCTCCGAGACTTCGCTCTACTCTTCCTGTGTCCCTCAGTACGCTGCACATTCTTGGCATTTTGGAATCAGTTATAACTATAAATTCATCTGGTTTAGAGTCATGTCAATCTTTCCTCAAGAATTATTATTTGTGTCTTGTTTCAAATATGAACTAGAGTTAATCTGTTGTTCCTATTTTTTTACATTTTGAAAAAAAAAGACATTCTAAAGAATATACTCCCGGGATAGCCAGTTGGTCTTTAACTGACTTTCATAGACTTTAAAAAACAGTATAATAACCTATATCTTGTAAGCTTGTCAGAAGGATACAGGAGTGAGGTGAATAAAGGTTTGAATTCCCTGTCCTTACTCTGACAACGTTTTTCACATTACTGAAACTGCAGGCATATTTCCTTCCTGAGTTGAAAGTCCCACTCCATTTATCCCTTTCTTTCTCTCAGACACGCTCTTTCCCTCCTCTGTCTCCATTGCTTTCATGTCAAATTATCCGTGTGACGAAGTGAGTGCAAGTTAATTATGACAAAGACAGACAAGAAAGTTGGGTGAGGAGCGACCAGTTTGGCCAACTCTCCATTTTGCCCAATTACACTGCAACCAGAGAGCTGCCTCTGGCTGGCTGGAGCACCAATTAACTTTACATTCACAGTGAGATGCTTCAGGAAACCAGTCCTGTGACCAGACATTAACCCCGGCATCACTGTATATTAACAACCAGCCAGTGAGACCATAATGAGATCACACCCAGGCAGTGGGTATAAAGTACAGCGCATTGCTCAGGACAGAACTAAGGCATACAACATACTGGCTGGAAATCCAACATGAGCTCTGATAGACAATTTTGGATTATGGAGCTCACAAAAGTGCAGTGCAGTGTGAACCTGTGCCAGTGCCCCCACATACACCAACAGGACGCCTCATGACCCTGACTTTAAGTCCTCTCCAAGCTAACAGTAATCTAAAATCAAAGGTCCACTCTCTAGCTTTCAATGCTTTCAAACGCTACCTCAATTTGTTGAAAACTGTGCGATGTGGTTGAAAAGTTAGCTCTCAAAGTTAGTATTCGGTTCTTTTGAGCTTATCTTGTTACATATACTTTTCCCAAAGGTCAAGATTGTACATCCATGCTCATAAATTGGATGAATATCCCATGATCCCTCCTGTATATATCTGAGCTGGTTTTTCTCCAAATTGCGAGGTTCCACATTGTCTAAAGCTTCTTTTTTGGCACCGTGGAATACTTTTTTTTGAATAAAATAGTCGAGTCTGTAACTGAACTTCATATTTCATACAATATGATTTACAGGCAGAAACAGGAAAATTATGAAGCGTCTGGTATGATTGTGGTCGCTACATTTTACTCACTTTTTAATGAGGACCTGAAAAAAATCCAGTGTACAATAGGGAGTTTTAACCAATGATGATAATTAATGGTTAACTGTTTAACCGTTAACCGACAGTTATACATTTAACAGATTAATACTATCTGTCAAACAGTTAAAAACATAAATTTTAAGGCAAGGTAAGGCAAGGCAGCTTTATTTGTATAGCACATTTCAGCAACAGGGCAATTCAAAGTGCTTTACATAAAACATTAAAGAGCAGTTAGAAGACAATTAAAAACAATTTAAATTAACATAGACATTAATAAACAAATTAAAAACATTAAAAGACAAGAATAAAATTGATAGTGCAGTATAAGAAATTAAAATTAATAAAATAGATTATTTAAAGAAAAGCAACATCAAAAAGATAGGTCTTTAGCTTAGATTTAAAAGAACTGAGAGTTGCAGCGGACCTACAGGTTTCTGGGAGTTTGTTCCAAAGATGTGGAGCATAAAAACCGAACGCTGCTTCCCCCTGTTTAGTTCTGACTCTGGGGACAACAAGTAGACCTGTCCCAGACGACCTGAGAGGTCTGGGTGGGTCATAATGTAGTAGCAGATCAGAAATGTATTTTGGCCCTAAACCGTTTAGTGATTTATAAACCAGTAAAAGTATTTTGAAATCAATTCTTTGAGGCACAGGGAGCCAGTGTAGAGACTTCAGTACTGGAGTGATGTGATCCACTTTCTTGGTTTTAGTGAGGACTCAAGCAACAGCGTTTTGAATCAGCTGCAGCTGGCTGATTGATTTTTTAGGGAGACCTGTAAAGACACCGTTACAGTAGTCAAGTCTACTGAAGATAAAAGCATGGAAAAGGTTTTCCAGATCCTGCTGAGACATAAGCCCTTTAACCCTTGATATATTAAGGTGATAATAGGCTGATTTTTTAATTATGTTAATGTGGCTTTTAGAATTCAGGTCTGAGTCCATGACTACACCAAGATTTCTGGCTTTGTCTGTTGTTTTTAACATTGTCGTTGGAAGCTGAGCGCTGATTTTCAATTGTTCCTCTTTTGCTCCAATAACGACCACCTCCGTTTTTTCTTCATTTAATTTAAGAAAGTTCTGGCACATCCAATCATTAATCTGTTGAATGCACATATTTAATTGTTGTATTGGGCTATAGTTCCCTGGCGATAAGGTTATGTAAATTTGTGTGTCATCCGCATAACTATGGTAATTTATTTTGTTGTTTTCCATAATCTGAGCCAGTGGAAGCATGTAGATGTTGAACAGAAAAAGGCCCCAAAACTGAGCCTTGGGGAACTCCGCACTTCATATTTGTATGCTCAGATGTATAATTACCTATAGACACAAAGTAGTCCCTATTCTTTAAATAGGATTCAAACCACTTTAGTACTGAGCCAGAAAGACCAACCCAGTTTTCTAATCGGTCAAGCAATATGTCATGGTCTACCGTATCAAATGCAGCACTGAGATCAAGTAATACTAAGACTGAAATTTTGCCACTATCTGTGTTTTAGTGGATGTCATTAAAGACTTTAACAAGAGCCGTCTCGGTGCTGTGGTGTGGTCGAAAACCTGACTGGAAGGCATCAAAACTGTTGTTTAGCAATAAGAAAAGGTTGAGTTGTTGAAAAACCACTTTTTCTATGATTTTACTTAAAAATGGAAGGTTTGATATTGGCCTATAGTTGCTCATTAGTGTCGTGTCTAGATTGTTCTTTTTTAGGAGTGGCTTGATGACTGCATTTTTCAGGGCCTGTGGGAAGATACCTGAGAGCAGAGACGTGTTTACAATCTGTAGAAGATCAGAAGCCAAACAGTTCGAAACATTTTTGAAAACACCCATTGGTAGAATATCAAGGCAACAGGAGGTTTTCAGATGTTGTATAATGTCCTCCAGGTTTTTAAGGTTGATCGTATGAAATTGTGTCATGTAGGAATTTGTTTTGCGTGCACACTGTGACAACACATCTCCTGTACTTGATATGGAAGCACTGACTGTTTGTCTAATTTTCTGAATTTTGTCTGTGAAAAAGGAGGCAAAGTCATTGCAAGCCTTGGTAGACAACAGTTCAGATGCTACTGGTACTGGAGGGTTTGTTAATCTATCAACAGTAGCAAACAAAGCACGTGAATTATTATTGTTTCTGGCGATAATGTCAGAGAAAAAGGACCGCCTTGCATTTCTTAGTTCCAGATTATAAATGCGAAGTCTCTCTTTATAAGTGTTATAATGGATCTGGAGATTAGATTTTTGCCAACTGCGTTCAGCTTTTCGACACTCTTTTTTCTGTTCTCACAACTATAAAATTTCTCCATGGAGATCTTTTCTTACCAGAGACAGCTTTGACCTTAGTGGGAGCAATAGCATCAATAACATTCGTAATTTTACAGTTGAAATTATCTACAAGCTCAGTCACTGAGGCCCCAGTGAGGGCGGGTGTAGAGGAGAAAAGCTGAATGAATGATTCACTCGTGTTTTCAGTGATATACCGTTTTCTGATTAACTTTGTTTGAACACTTTTGGGCACAGAGATAGTGCCGTTAAAGAAAACACAGGAATGATCAGAGAGAGCAACATCAGTCACCACAACCTTGGAAATGTTTAGACCCTTTGAGATAATCAAGTCCAGTGTGTGCCCCTTATTGTGCGTTGGCTGTGTAACATGCTGAGTCAGTTCATAGCTCTCAAAAACACAACACAGTTCTTTGGTCCCTCGGTCCTGGGGGTTGTCAACATGAATGTTGAAATCACCAGCAATAATTACACGGTCAAAGTTAATACAGATTATAGACAGCAGTTCATTAAAATCGTCAAAGAAGTTTGCACAGTATTTAGGTGGCCTGTAGATATTTAGAAGTATAGCTTGAGGGGAGGATCTTAGCTGAAGAGCCACATATTCAAAAGAAGCAAAATTTCCATAAGATAATTGCGTAGATTGGAATGAGTCATTAAACAAAATGGCGACTCCACCTCCTTTCTTATTCACTCTATTCTCACTCATAAAACTGAAGTTAGGGGGGGCTGACTCAATGAGAACAGCGGCACTGTTATTATGGTCCAACCAGGTTTCAGTTAAAAACATAAAATCAAGATTGTGCTTAATAATAAAATCATTGATTAAAAATGATTTTCCTGCCAAAGACCTAACGTTTAGTAGTGCTAGTGTTAGTGTGTTTTCATTTTTTGGGACAGACTGTGGCTGACGAGTAATGGATGCTAAATTTGCAAAGTTTGCAGTTACGTGCTTATTCACCATTCTTTTTCGATTACCTATCACAACATAAATTGTGGAAGAATCTAATACGCAGGGCCCAGGCTTGTCTTGGAAAGAGTCACGAGTGCTACTAGGCATGCAGCCTGGACCCGGCCCATATCAGTTAATGCTTGCTGCATTTTGCACACAAGCATCCTTATCAGTTTGGGGAGAAGGAGTTAACTGCTGTCCTTGAGGAGGGATAGGTGCCTGGCGTTTTACGATGGGAGAAGGAAGGGGGGCATACTTGGTTCCAGCATTTACCAGCTGCTTCATCTGGTCAGTGAACTCCAACATGGGGATGGGGGAAAGAGGGGAGGGCGACGTATCCTTAAAGAGGTCCTCAAAGCTGTCATGGTTGTCAATGGGGTTTGAGGAGTGTTGGACGGGTGAGATGGGGGGTTGAGATTTCTCATCTCCGCTCTTTGGTCTCCCATGGTCAAATCTTTGCTCTGGTAGTGGATCACCGCCGCACTTTGTTGTGTCTTCCTCTTGTTTTGGTTCATCTTGTCTCTTGTCTTTGGCAAAGGGAGCAGATGTGTGGCGCAGAAAGTAAAGTAGGCTAGATTTAAAACAAAAATAAACAAGTAATTACATTAAAAGAAGGGTGAGGCTATTTGCACCCCTGGTACAATTAGCAGTGTATGCTATTTGCACCCCTGGTACCATTAGCAGTATTCTTTTGTCAAAGAAGTCAAAGAAGTTTGCACAGTATTTAGGTGGCCTGTAGATATTTAGAAGTAAAGCTTGAGGGGAGGATCTTAGCTGAAGAGCCACATATTCAAAAGAAGCAAAATTTCCATAAGATAATTGCGTAGATCGGAATGAGTCATTAAACAAAATGGCGACTCCACCTCCTTTCTTATTCACTCTATTCTCACTCATAAAACTGAAGTTAGGGGGGGCTGACTCAATGAGAACAGCGGCACTGTTATTATGGTCCAACCAGGTTTCAGTTAAAAACATAAAATCAAGATTGTGCTTAATAATAAAATCATTGATTAAAAATGATTTTCCCACCAAAGACCTAACGTTTAGTAGTGCTAGTGTTAGTGTGTTTTCATTTTTTGGGACAGACTGTGGCTGACGAGCAATGGATGCTAAATTTGCAAAGTTTGCAGTTACGTGCTTATTCACCATTCTTTTTCGATTACCTATCACAACATAAATTGTGGAAGAATCTAATACACAGGGCCCAGGCTTGTCTTGGAAAGAGTCACGAGTGCTACTAGGCATGCAGCCTGGACCCGGCCCATATCAGTTAATGCTTGCTGCATTTTGCACACAAGCATCCTTATCAGTTTGGGGAGAAGGAGTTAACTGCCGTCCTTGAGGAGGGATAGGTGCCTGCCGTTTTACGATGGGAGAAGGAAGGGGGGCATACTTGGTTCCAGCATTTACCAGCTGCTTCATCTGGTCAGTGAACTCCAACATGGGGATGGGGGAAAGAGGGGAGGGCGACGTATCCTTAAAGAGGTCCTCAAAGCTGTCATGGTTGTCAATGGGGTTTGAGGAGTGTTGGACGGGTGAGATGGGGGGTTGAGATTTCTCATCTCCGCTCTTTGGTCTCCCATGGTCAAATCTTTGCTCGGGTGGGGGCTGTAGTGGATCACTGCCGCACTTTGTTGTGTCTTCCTCTTGTTTTGGTTCATCTTGTCTCTTGTCTTTGGCAAAGGGAGCAGATGTGTGGCGCAGAAAGTAAAGTAGGCTAGATTTAAAACAAAAATAAACAAGTAATTACATTAAAAGAAGGGTGAGGCTATTTGCACCCCTGGTACAATTAGCAGTGTATGCTATTTGCAGCCCTGGTACAATTAGCAGTATGCTATTTGTACCCTGGTGCAATTAGAAGTGTATGCTATTTGCACCCCTGGTACAATTAGAAGTGTATGCTATTTGCACCCTGGTGCAATTAGAAGTGCTATTCGTACCCTGGTGCAATTAGAAATGAATGCTATTAGTACCCCGCCGGTGCACACAGCAATGTGTTCTATTAATACCCTGTCTGGTACAAATATCAATGTATGCTATTTGCACCCCTATGCATTTACAGTAGCTTGGCATATATTTACACACAGTTATCCATACTACTCATGTATTACACCTTTTTGGAATATTATCGCCCTGACATTCTTACCCTAACCATAACCAATCCCACTCCTCTTGCCTAAACCTAACCAACCCAACCACAGCAGGCATATTCATGAGTCTTCCCCTACCACCCTGCAAAAAAAAAAAAAAAAAAAATTCGCGTTTGTGGGTCCTGACTTGCGCAATTGCATGCAAATTATCCAATCCAAATTTAAAAAAATAGGTTCACCACACAGGGGACTCGAACTCCAAACTCCCATACCAAAGGTAAGCGTACTGACCACTCACCTAGCAGTTCTTTCAGGATATAGAACAACTGTTTACCAGTTGGTTTCTTCAAGCCTCGGTTGCTAGGTAACCATACTGTATACAAAAAAATAGGTACTAACTAACAAACTAACGGTTGTATGCTTTCACTGAAGACAGAAAGCACAACTGTAGTATCCATTTTCCGCTAGAATTTCAATTGTTATAAACTTTAGAGACAAAACTTCCCTAATATGCCAGTTTCTGCGGTCATGGAAGATGAACGTCCGCCATGATTTTGGTGCACGCGAGCAACGTTTTTTGTTGTTACGTCACAGGGTGTAAATAGCTCAGCTGTGTGGCCGAGGTTATTCGTACCGGGGGTAAATAGACACTCCGTTAAAAGAAATGTTGCATGATAAAAGAAAAATAGGCTATGCAATCTATTTAATTAAGCATTGCGTTAGTTCATGCAGGACACGGAAGTCATAGGCCCACTAATTGAATTATCATTCCAGCCAGTCACAACCAATCACAGCCATTTTCACATCATGCAGTCCATTTAAATGTCTCCCTATGCCTGTCTGCTTCCTGCTACTCCAATGGACCTTTTTCACAGCAGACATTTTTGACTTGTCATAGTAGGAAAAGCACAGCTGAAATTGATAACCTTAACGATGGCTCAGTCCCATTAAGTGTCCCAGTAAGCTATTTCAGTGAGTCAGCATGCACAATACCAGGGTCTGTCCTAAGTGGAATGCAGCCATCTTTAATGGTTTTGAATACACCTGTGCTTTTCTTACTATGGCATGTCAACATGTCTGCCGTGAAAAAAGGTCTATGCTGCCTCACACAGCTGCTGCTGGCAAAGCTTGCTTCCACCACCCTAGCCTCCACCTTCCCGGTTTTGGGTGTCATTATAACTATGTCTGAAATTGTTTTAATGTCTCTTGGATTGGGCCTACTCTTGTGTGCAAGGGGGGTCTCAGCAGCGTGCTCCCTGTGTCATTTTAGCTAATCCAGGGAGCATCAACAGAACAGAGCCTTTGTCGCCAAGTATAAGTGTATTTCCATTTGTTGCAATAAATGGTTAAATCTATGACAAGAGTGTTCCTGACTGAACTAGTTAACTTTGTTTGCACTACCAAGTTGCGTTTTTGCCATTGCGGAAGGTGTCCACGACACGGCACGCAACATCGTGGCTGTGTGACAGTTACAAGCCCGCAGCTGTCCACGGAACAAGGAGGTATGTCTGAGCCTCCCGGACCGGTGAACTGGGACTCAGTTGCCTGCTTGTCAGTTAATGATTAATGATCAGTTAACGAGGGTCGGCTATCGGTCAGATTTAGTTTTTTAATTAGCATCCTTAGTGTAGCACACAAGCACAACACACCTGAAGCGATTTCAATCAGGAGAGACTTCGTTGCAGATATGCAAATATTTACTGTAGAAAAGCATAATATGAGTCTTTGGGGATTAGACTCCATCATTAAAAATATTTAAAGGGGTAGAGAAACAGACATATTCCTCCCTGATGGAGCCTAGACACTGGTGATGGCGGAGAGGGAACCCGAAGGCATTTCTAGATATATGCACAGTACACACATAAAGCCAAATGCACATGCAAATATATACACAGACAGTAAATTACTTACACAGTAGCACTGACATCACTCAGCAAAAAAATTATTTTTGACCTAAAATTTAACAATAATTAAAATAGGGGGGGAAAAAACAATACATACAACACATAAACAATATTATACATATTAAATTACAGATGTTAAATTGTTACATATCTAATTATCTTGTTTGATTACTATACAAATTCCCATAGGTTATTATCTATAGTAACATATTTAAAAATATGTTTAGTAAAATAATTTTATTAAACAAGTCTGCGTGTGTTTGTTTATAACAAAACAAGCCTCCTCCATAGTGAAAAAGGAAAAACTGAAAGGACATCTTAAGGCACTCAGGCATGAACACATTTCCTGCAGTCTGTATAGCAACATATCCTATTTAAAAGTGAAACATTAGTTTAGTTTAGTACGAAAAAACAGATAAAGCAGGTAAAACATAGTCTTTATATAGCTTTTTTAGTTGGAATATGTGTCAGTGTCAGTTATCAATTCCATTATAGCAATGAAGCTCAAATTTCCAAAATTAAAGTCTGATTTTGAATAATACCTTTGGTGTTGCTCGATACGGACTGACCTGAAAAATAAGAAATTGCTGGCAAGAACACAAAGTGTTCCCTCCTTTCTCACTGCAGAGATCAGTGTCAGCTGAACAGTATGTGTAGATGTGGAGAGATATGCCACCATCTCTCTCTCCTTGTCTTACACCCCCTCCCTCTCTCCTTTATCTCCACCATTAAAAGACTGAAATTAAATCTTTGGCATAGCTCCTGCAGTAATCCTGGATTCCAGGACTCTGCACTTAAACTGAGATCACTATGTCCTCTCTCTCTCTCTCTCTCTCTCTCTCTCTCTCTCTCTCCCACTTTGGTCTATTTCCTCCTCCTCTTGTCTTTTTCTTCTGACAAGATTACAGTCAGGGCAAAAATAACTAGATATAGATTAATATAACAACATAAGTAGAGTATAGATATCTCACTATTGTCTTCTCAGATTTTGCTCTGTTGACTTGATAGTGCTTCTTCTACACTTTTCAATAATGCACAGTTTACACTAAGAAAGTGTAAGTGCAGGTTTAATATTGAAGTTGTGTAAATATTTAGACAAATTAGGTGTGTAGTCAATATTGGATGGCTTGCAGTGCCATTTTTGCACTCTACATAAGGGCCAGTTGTACCTGTATCATTTGAATGCATCCAGGTGCTACAAAACTTATTTAGACAGATTTCTGTACATGGTGTAAGTGAAGCTGATGGTCATAACTGTGTGAAGGATTGTGGACAGAAGACTTTGTCAGCTGGTTCAGTAATGAGTTCAGTCTGTTTGCACAAGTGTATTTTTAGCCTGTCACCCAGACAGCAGAAAAACTGAATATTGTCTCACTGCTATGAGAACAGATCACCTCAGGAGACAAGATAAAGTGATAAAGTATTGCAAAATTCAACAGCATACCAACAAACCTGAGAGTGACAGCCAAGCTCTTGTATATGTTTTTTTTATACTCTATTTTCTCTTGTACACAAAAAAAAGAAAACTACTGAAAGCTTTTACCCTGACCCAGTTTAGTTTATTAAATTTAATCCCATCATACTCACTGTATATTCTTTCGTGACACATTTGATCCTTTGACACACTTTGGGCTGGAAATTCTACCAGGAAGATTTGTTTGTATGTACTGTAATATTTGTTCTGGATATGCACTTTCTCAGCCTACAAATAACAGAACATCTGTTTGCATTGTGTCTGTCCCTGCAACAAATCTAGGGCCCTATGATTTCCGCGATGCGGAAAACATGGAGGGAATCGCGGAATCTACACATGAAAATGGAATTCTGTTCTGTTTTTTTTTTACGATTTTTACTTCCTTCTCATTTTTCAGTTTAAAACAACAAGCGGAGAAAGGTCTCACCAACAAGCAGAAACAGGTCTCTACCTAAACCGTGGCCAAATGGCACAGTCTGTTGCCTAGTAACCATACGTGATCACGTTCACGTTGAGTTTGTTGTTGAAGCGAGTGGCGCCTCCCGATAAGACAAAGGTGGCAAAAAAATTAAGAAACTCTGAATTAACTGCTAAATACCGGGCTGAACAATACCCCAACGACTACTATGACTCTTAACGACCATTTGAAATCAAAAGCTCATCTCAAGAACAGAGCTAAATCTACAGCGGGAAAATCCTTCCAGGTTACCATTGAGGCAACGAAAAACTCAACAGATGCAAGGTGTGAGTTTGTGGAAGATTTTGTTGCAATGTGTTCTGAAGCTGACATACTGCTAGAAAATGAAAAGGATACGTCCGTTTCTTGTTAAACGCTGCAAGTGTTACGCCCCTGAAAAAGGGGAGAAATAATCACAAGAGTGATGCGCAGGTGTTTCCTCACTGAGAACTTTAGTGTAATTCCATTTTACAACAGTACCACATTTTACACAACAGATCTACAGGAAATGGTTTTGTAGGGTACAAGGCTTATAAAAGTTACAATAACGTAAACTGTAATTCACTAAAACATATGAAACTTTTTCAATATAACTGTTAAACACCAATTAGCTCAGTACTATAACTAAATGTATCACAAATGTCAATAAAGTGCTTGAAACACATTGAAACATTATACAGGTAACACCTCAAAATAGATATTAAATGCATACATGTTAATTCACAATTGACATAAAATGGCGTCTACTCTTAGTATGGAGCTATTCTTCTCTGTACCAGAGCGGGGCTCCGCTCACGCACGCACGCACGCACGCACGCACATTACGTTCTGCAAACTTAACTCTAACTTACTTAAAATGTTACTAACACACACCTTAAACACTATTGACATGTTAGAAAGTAGGAAGTTATTAAATGAACTCCGTTTTATCAATAACATACCTGAAAAAGGGGAGAAATAATCACAAGTGTGATGCGCAGGTGTTTCCTCACTGAGAACTTTAGTGTAATGAGGAAAAGACCGCGATTTCCCCGGGAACTTGGGTGGAGACCAAAGCAATCGATCTCAGGCTCATTGATTAAGAGCATTTAGTAGATCACAGATTAACACTTTTACCCTTAAATTATGCACCACAAAATAAAGTAATGAATATGTTTACACATTCTTCTTACAATTTATATGCGTGACAGATTTTAACACAATTATATGAACTTTATCACTCTCTGTGAACTATGTACTGAGTGCATGATCCTTTTAACATGAGCTATTTTAGAATCCTCACATGCTATAAACTTACTAATACCTTTAGTGTATAACAGGCTATGAGTATTTCCTTTACCCTGTCACACAAGCAGGGAGGCGCGCTTCCAGAAAACGCCAGCAGCCTCAGGCAGACACACCTGCCGCGGGTCTTTGACCAGCACACGCAAAAAGAGCTATAGGTGAGCATCCAATAAGCTTTTATTTAGGTAATTTTGAATGTGCTTTGCTGAATATATTAAAGGTTTAAATAAAAAAGCTGAATTGTGAGTTTGTGTCACTGAGTTTTTAAAGGTCAATACTGCTTAGAAGAGAAAAGAAAATAAGCAAATCCGAAAATCCATCGTTGACAGAAAACGAGAGACCCGGTGCTAATACGGCACCGGTGCCTTAACAACCGTTATCTACCGGACCGAATTGCAATGCAGATTTCGGTGCCACTGAAATGCCAGCGCTTCTCTCTGATGCTCCGAAAACGGACGAGGGAACCTAAACATCGCCGCATGTCACGCTAGTTAACATTACACTTGGCAGCAGGTAATGTTAACCTACAGTTAACTAGCAGCTAGAATAAACACGGTTAAAATGCTGACAGCTAAACGGTGTAAAAGTGTGTCTGTCTGTATTTCACTGGAGAGGAACGTATGACGTTGTAGCTGCTGTTGTCGGAAAAACACAGATGTTGCGTTCACTTGAAATTGGCCTCGCCATACTCTTGCTGCATTCAAAGCTGTTGTAAAATACCCTTTTCCCATCCAGAGGTCGTTTTTGCCGTTCTAGAATGTCGTTTTTTTGTGCTCCTTTTTGAAACAAATAAATAAATAACATGCTGATTAAATATCAGGTAATAATCAACTGTAAAGTAGCTACAGCTTTTAAAGGATCTCTAAATCAGCCTCTGCTGGGTAGAAATTAGTGAAATTGTATAAAAAAAAAAAATAGTTAACACCAACATTAAGTGGCTAAATCCATTGTTATGTCTACAAAATTATTTTAGATATAGTATAAGTTCAAGTTTAAGTCACCACTACGTCTGGTCAAAATATTGACTTAGTATCTCAGAATATAAACTAAGGATCTCAAATTAATGAGAAAATGTAAAATATTGCTTTAGAATCTCAATATATTGACTTGGTATCTCAATATATTGACTTATCTTAAAATATTGACTTAGTATCTCAATATATTGACTTATCCCAACATATTGACTTAGTATCTCAATATACTGATTTAGTAACTCAGAATATTGACTAAGAATCTCAAACCAATGAGAACATTTAAAATATTGACTTACAATCTTAATAAATTGACTCAACATCTCAAAGTATCGACTTAGTATCTCAATATATTGACTTAGTAACTTAGAATATTGACTAGGAATCTGAAAGTAATGACAAACTTTAAAATACTGACTTAGAATCTCAATATATTAACTTCTGCACACCGGCGTGCAACATATTACTTTGTACTATGAAGTCTGGAGATCCTTTTTTCTTGTTGAATGGGAAATCTATTGTTGGGACACGTTTGTTTCTACTGTTTCAACTGAATTTTATTAATGTTGATAGTGTTTGGATGCTTTCAACGGTTTGTTCGAATTCTGCATTAGCAAAACAATTTTTTTTTATAAAATGATGACTCTTTACCCGGACAAGTGACTTTTGTGCATGGACAAGTGAAACGTAAATGTACTAAGTGCCTCAAAAAGTTAATGTCAAGCCCAGCGTAAATATCATTATAAGCCAGTATCATGGTGAATGGCTGATTTCCCTTTTAACAGTACAAGCAGCAAAGAACGGCCAAACAGAATGACTGCAAAGCGAATGCCAGATGATTATGAGTAAGAAAGCAGTAACAGAATAATCACAGAAAACACCAAACAAAATTCATTGTTGGTGGGTTTTCTGTAATTGGCTGAACTGGTACATGCAATTTTTAGTGTGCTGTTTTGGAGGAGTGAGTGGGCTGGTCTATCGAGGACAGAGTCTCTGTGAAAAAAAACAAACACGTGAGATTTTAGTTCTGTGGCCATCTAGCTGCACGGAAGCAGTTGCCAAGGTTTTATAAAGAAGGCTTCATTGTATATAAAATGAAGGAGATGAAAAATAAATTGTTCACATTTACATAAAAGCATCACAATTGATTTATTTGTGCAGCTTGATGTGCTAAGCATGCATATTTAGAGTAGAATTAGAGCCTCATGTTGGTCATCATTTCAGTATTAGAGTTTTAGAGAATTTAATAAATTGATAATAGAATACAAAGCAAACCCATATAATTAATGTAACCTACAGTAATACAAGTTAGTACAAAGTGCAGGGTGGCCTCTAGCTCACCCAGTAAGAGCGTTCACCCAATGTTGGCTGAGTACTGCAGTGGCACAGGTTTGAGTCCAACCCACTGCCCTTTGCTGCGTGTCGTCCCCCATCTCTCTCTCTCTCCCCCTTTCTGGTCTATCCACTGTCATTAAAGGGAAAAGCCCCAAAAAATAATCTTAAAAAAAGAAAAAAAGTTAGTACAAAGTGCACCTTGAGTCAAAATCTGAATCCGTTACATTGGGCAAAAAGGGTTTGTCTAACCACAAGTAGTCTGCTGTCTGGGTTATAAATTGCAGAAAAAATTAATAAAATGGCATACTCTGAAAGGGATTAGTTGAAAATCCAGAATCAAATATGACTAGGATAAATGAACGCTCAAAAAACATTCACTAAGCAGCAAAAAGCCTGGTGTAAAGGACCCACTGATAGCTCAGAGGAGGGTTTGTGCATCTGTGCATGCATTACGGATTTGGGGGCACGTGTCATGGCTGCCTGTTGTGACACCCTGGTGCTGAGGGCTGAAGGCTCAGTGATCATGCTGCTGCACAGAGACATCAGTCAGCACTCAGCAGCCATTAATGCCCCCAGAGAGAGACAGCGATAAAGGGAGGCAAACAAAGACAGCAAAAAAGGATGTAAAGATGGAAAGGAAGAGAAAAACACAAACAAGGAAATAAAGAGATGTAAAAGAAAATGAAAGGGAAAACCAAAAGTAAAAGAAAAAAGAGGCACAGAGACAGAAAAGAATAGGCTAAATGTTTGGAAAAGAGAGCAACAGATTGCATAAGGTTAGGGTTAGGTGCCTTGAAGTCGACGTTGGGGGCTTAAAACACCAAACACCTTTCTAAAGTCCACAACCATCTCCACGGTCTTTAGAGCATTTAGCTCCACATTGTTCTGACTGCACCAGGTCACCGGGTGGTCAATCTCACGCCTGTAGGCGGACTCGTCCCCACCAGAGATGAGTCCAATGAGGGCAGTGTCATCTGCAAACTTCAGGAGCTTGACGGACTGGTGACTGGAGGCACTGGAGCCGATGTTGGCATACAGGGAGAAGAGCAGAGGGGAAAGGACGCAGCCTTGAGGGGAACCGGTGCTGATGGTCAGAGAGTCAGAGACGTGCTTCCCCAGCTTCACACACTGCTTCCTGTCAGACAGGAAGTCTGTGATCCACCTGCAGGTGGAGTCAGGCACGTGCAGCTGGGACAGCTTGTCCTGCAGCAGAGCAGGGCGGATGGTGTTGAAGGCAGAGCTGAAGTCCACAAACAGGATCCTGCCATAATTTCCTGAGTTGTTGACTGCGTTGTCTGCAGTACAGACCTGTTGGCTCTGTAGGCGAACTGCAAGGGGTCCAGCAGTGGTTCCGTGAGGGTTTTGAGGTGAGCCAGAACAAGGTGTTTGGAGGAAGCTGCAGTCATAAGGAATATACAAATATTATTTTCTCATCTCGCTCAGTGCATGTGATGGAGGCCCAGTTTCTTTGTTGATTAAGCAGCATCATATGCACAGGTGGTGTTCAACAGTTTTGTTAATAAATATTAAAGTGATGCTGTTATTGAAAACATGAGCGGCGGAGGGGGGGACTCCGTAAAGGAAATATTTTACTTCTCTACAGTTCTTTTTTTCTGTGCAATTACACTTTTCATAAAGGTGAAGAGTGGCTGGAGCATTTCCCAGCATGCACTAAAGAGAAAGTAGGGAGACATTTATTTCTAGGAATAGTGTGTGAAAGGGAAACGGGATGAGAGAGGGACACAAAGAGAGATAAAGGGGAGGAAAGAGGAAGATTGCTTTAGGGATTGATGGAAGCCCAGAGTTGTAGATGTAGGTCACCAATTCAGAAATGTATGTCAGTGTGTTAGGAACGAGGAATACACATTTACACATCCACAGTAATACATTTTTGTTTAAAAAACGCATATCTTTTGCTACGTTCACGCCTTGCGTCCACCCTACTCCGGCATTTCTGAGCCCCTAAGACGGAGCGAATTTGGAAAGACTGATGACCCGGTTTATGTTTGAAAACGCGTGGTTGCGTTGTAGTCTGGAGAGGCAGAAATGGAGACCTTTGGAAACAATGGGCCTCATTCACCAATATCTTCCTAAGTTTTCTCTTAAATATGTTTTTCATTACTTTCTTAAACAGCAGATTTGTTCACCTGTGTTCTTAGGAGGAAGTACTGAATCTCAGTACTTAAATAAAAGGACATACAAATAACCAGAGACATATTTAATCTCAGTACTTTAAAAGTAAAAATAACCAAGGTGTTTAGTAAAACCACAACCACAAACAAGGCCTGGCTTTTAAGAAAAGTTCCTATCCTAACCATGAAACGGAAATATGTTGTTAGAATCGGAATGCGGTTGGTTTTATTTCATTTTCTTTAACCATGCAAGTAAGCAAATAAAGTGTGTGAAGCAGCGCAAATGGGGAGATGTGAAGAGGTCCAGCCAAATAAATAAGATATGAACGCGTCTTACACAGCCTGGCGGAGGAGTAAACGACGCTGTGGAGAGAAATAGATGGCAACTTTGATTTAAAAACGGGAATAATAAAAAAAAAAACATTTTAATTTTCACTTTTACCGGAGGCTGTATTACCAAGGGTCCGCGGCGCTGCGCCCGGGCTCTGGATCACTGGAGCCGGCTTGGATCAGCGGTGCCCCATATATACAGTATCTAAGGAAACCAAACTTTACTGGTGAGACAAACGTGTGACGGTCAGGAAGACGTTTTGGCAGGGGGGAAACTGATCAGAAAATGTAACGGAACATTGTAGAAATGTAGTGGAGTAGAAAGTATAGATAATTGCTGCAAAATGTAACAAAGTAAAAGTCAAAGTCAACTGCAGAGTAACATTATACAATCTTCTTTCTGTTTAGTGTGGATGTAGCCTTAGAGAGCAGAGTGTTAGAGACAAATGAAAGAACAGACAGACAGAGGTAAGCAGATGATTAGATGACTAATAGGAGGGAGAGGGGGAATGTTTGTCAAAAGACAGGTAGAAATGGGGAAAGAGACTAAGTACAATAGAGAAATAAAAAAGAAAGAGAATGCTAAGATATATGGAAAATCGATTATCTTTTTAATTGTGTATTGCCCTTGAATTGCTCAGGGATCACAGTGTGTAACCATGCAATCAACAGTTCTGCAGCAGGTCAACAATACAATACAGGAACATTCAGAAGCACAATCAACCATAGAAAGATAGGCGTTGTTGAAGTATGCACAACCACAGACTGACAAAAATAGTTCAAATCCATGCCTTTAGCCTGTTATTGGACTGAAATGGTATAAAAAAGTAAAACAACTATCCACCACCTTTTATAAAAAATCTAGGGTTCTCTGACCAGTTCTTTGGATGCAGAAAACTAAACATGCACTCTGAGCAGAAGAACGTAGGTTTCTCTCGTAATATTGAGCATTTTACATTCATGATTTGTGCATTTATATTACAAAGACAGTTTGATTTTCTCATACACTTTTTTTTTTTCATTCTGGTTTGTTTTCTATCTCATAGTGAAGCCACTCTGAAACCCAAAAAAATAAATCATTGCCACTTTTATTTGAGACTTAGGTGTAGTTACAGGGCCATCACTGATAAGACTGGCAGACTGTGCACTACATTTTACAGATATTTTACAGAAAGTCTTTTTATATCAGAAAACTAATGCTTTGGGGAGACCTCTTGCTCACCCAGTAGAGCGTGTGCCCCATGTAGGCTGAGTCCTTGGCAGTAGCCTGTGTTTAAATCCGACCCGCAGCTCTTTGCTGCATGTCGTCCCCACTCTCTCTCCCCTTTCCTCTCTTTAAGCTGTCCTGTTGATTAAAGGCCATAAAAGCCCAAAAAATAATCTTAAAAAAAAAAATACAAAATAAAAACTAATGCTTTGTTATAAGACACAAAGAGAGGAGAATCTAACATAAAAAAAGAAGAGTGTGTTGTTCTCACAGTGAAAAATTGACCTAAAGTAGTTGCTAATGGTGATAAAGGAGTGACAGGCCAAGAAAAACAATAAAAAAATCTCTTCCTCATGTCTACATAACATAGCCTACACTTCATGTAGTCCTCTTTGTCAGTACTAAGCAACAGATGAAACAAACACCAATTACATGGTGCTCTGCACGGATGTCATGTTAACTGTTTGGAAGAGCTCGGCTGTGTGCATGTTGATGGTTTGTTCCATTTCATGAGCAGCAACAATGCTCCCGGCAGAGTACAGCAGTGCCTCCTGTAGGCAGCCCACAGGTTCTGTGTAGCCTATTTTTTGCACTGTGTGAACAGAACACAATGTACAGCAGAATACTGTGTCTATGTGCTATATCCCTGTGGCTCAGTTACCTCATGTGGAACTATTGCACTGTCACTGTCTGTATGCCTGTTTTTGTAGTTGCAAATTACCTTAGTTTACAGATACAGTAATGAGGATATAAATATATAATGTTTTGATGAACTCGATTTACTTATCGATTTCTTCAGGTAACTGGTTTTCATTTTAACCATATCAAAACTTCAATTTTAATCTTTCTCTCTCTGTCTTACAAGCCTGCACTACCTATTTGCAGCCTTAACATAGTTCTGAAACTGATTACAGTTGATCATTTAGGAAAAATAACTTTTGTTTTGTGTAAGAATTGTCAATATTCAGAGTACAGCCTTTAAATTATGCATGTCTAAAGCAAACGGCCACACAGCCTTGCCAGAGCACGATGAGCAAAGAGGCTAAGTGCTGCTGACAAAACATACTATACAACAACAAACATGATTAACAAACCACTGAGCTAGGGACTGGAATGAGAGCAGTTGCAATCAAACTGGCATTGATAAATCAAACTTCCCCTGCAGTGATATCCATAAATAATGAGTCGTGACCAAAGTTCCGCCACTCAATTAACTACACTAGAAGCACAGCAGCATCCATTGGCAATTCCAAGAAGAGCCAAATACCATCACCCCATTAACTGCAGCTTCAGTGTGTAGGAAACATGGTGGTGGATAAGAATGTGTATGTGTGTGTATGTGTTTTGTATTCATGCAGGCGTGTGTATTTGTACTCTATGTTGTTGGTTTGCGAAGCAGCTGTGCGTGTGCATTTGAGGGCAGGTGCATACATTCATTCATGCACAGGGTGTGTTGCTGGACAAAGATGTGTGAGATTTCTTCATATTATCTCTCATTTCTCCTTCCTAAATTTCAGCCAATACTGTATGTTACTCGTGACCGTAAAATTTAAGTCAAATCGATTAGTGGATTTGGAGAATCGTGACACCTAATAATAATAATAATAATAATTTTTTTTTATCAGGTTACCTTAAATTGCTACCAAGAAATGCAGTGCACATGACATTTGACAGTTGAAAAATAAACTTGTCACTACTTTCTGGTGGACAAACTATAGAACGGTGACACTATTTTTGCCGGACCGGCTTGCGTTTCTGAAGCGTGAAATCACTTGTGAATGTATATAAATGTCTATAATTATGGACAGTTGACTTAATATTCATTTTTAATTATAAATTTCATTTACGTCTGTTTCTGTTGTCTGTTGTTGGAAACAATGTAACATTTGATCAAGGCTCATAAATACTACATTAAACAGCAGTCATTAACCAAGCTGCTATGCTGCAGATAAAATCATTATTTTATGTTTGCTACATTGCCCAACAAAATGTACAAAAATACAGGTTAATGACAGAAGCTGTGGCGTTAGATCGGTCATATTGACATTTAAAATGATTGATCACAGAGATCAGGGATCACAGTGTGTAACCATGCAATCAACAGTTCTGCGGCAGGTCAACAATACAATAAAAAAAAAAAAAAAAAGTCAGAGGCGATCGGATCATGAATCACTTGGCACTCTACATCCCAGTAGCCCCATTAAGAGTTAAGTCACTAACCCAGGCAAACACTCTACTAGTTTATTCACACAGGACCACAACACATACTTCTAAGCATTTGTATGAGTTTGTGTAGGCAATGAATTTACGATTGTGGTGTGTATGTTTGTGTGTGTGTGTGTGTGTGTGTGTGTGTGTGTGTATTAGCACATATGGTATTAATGGGATATTGAGTGTGTATGTATATGTATGTTACCAGTCATAGTAAATCAGAGTTTCTGTGGCTAGTGTCTCTCCAGCAGAAGTCTCAACAGAGATGAGTGGGTGGTCCATGCTGCTGACCTAGGTGTTGTGCCAGGGCTGAACTGGCAACCTCTTTGGGGCAGACGGAGCAAGTGGCACTGCCATGGGGGTGGCTGTACTGCTATCCCTGTGAGATGTAGTTTGAGTGTTTCGAGGCATCAAAGACTGTCATAAAGTCCAGATCGTCAGCAGATGTCCCTCGGCATGATCTGTTCCTGTTATGAGATTCTAACGGTATTATAGATAGATAGATAGATAGATAGATAGATAGATAGATGGACTTTATTAATCTCAAGTTGGGAAATTACTACAAGTAACAAGTTACCAAGGACATACACACATACTCACTCACCCACAAACCAGAAATACAAGAAATATACTAGAAAAATAAGATGAAATAAATAAGATAGCAGAACAAATACTGAAAAATAGACTTAGATGAATGAACAAGAATGTACATATATATACAAGTGTAGAATAAAATATACAACCTACATACATAGTATATATATATCACAAAATAAAAAATATATAATTAGATATTAAATATGAAGTGACCAGTTTGCAAGTAGCATAATAGTGCAATATTGTAATGTGTGAGGTAATGAGATTGTTATCTCACACACAGCTGTGAATTGTTGTACAGTTTTTTGGAATAACCTTGAGCTTAACCTTCAGCAAAAATACCACGGTTTCACGGTATTGCGGTATTGCAGTTACAGCTCTAAAATGTACTATTTTGAAATGTCTGGGTAAAAAACAACTTATTTTTCTCCATTGAACACACTGTATTTTTAAAACAGCATGTAGAATATTTGGTATATTTTAAATGTGTACCATGTTAAGTTCAAATAAATAATATAATTTTTAATCTTTATAATCTAACAGAGCTAATAGCAACAGTGCAAACAGAGCATTAGTTAGCTCCATGTTTAGTTTACTTACTGTGGCGCCCTGGCTTCCGCCGGAGAGCATAACTCATCAGCTGTAAAGTTAATCGTCCCGATCGGGACGCAGGCGTTATCACCGTGTAACTTCTGTATGAGTAGCTGTGTAATAAGCGGGGTAATGTAGAGCCAGCCGGTCATTATTGCGAATTAGAACCCCCGACATGCTGATGCAGTACCCTGACGTGAAGCAAAGAGGTGAGAGGGACAGCATTGTGGATCAGTTGTTTGCACTGTTGCCTGAGTTAAAATCCACCAGCCTATGTGTGAGTTTGCATGTTTTGCATGGGTGTTCTGGTTTCCTCCCGCAGTCCCAAGACATGCACAACAGATGAATTGGTCACTCTTTTTTTGTGTATTTATTTTTATTGTTTTCGTAAATAAGAAGTAGAAACATATTAACAATAGTTGGTGGTGCTACACAAAACAGTACAGGTTACTTGACAGGGGTTTTTGGCATGCGACAAACAGGACATAGGACAAAGGTAATGGCACAGCGACAGGGTAGCACAAGTTCTGTTTTTAGACAATAAATCGAGAAAAGGTTGCCAGATAAAAAAAAAAAAAAAAAAATCCTCTTTAGCAGACATAATGTACCTGATTTTCTCCAAGTGTAATACATTTCCCAGCTCTCTCAACCACAGTTCAAATGTAGGAGACCTTTCAGATTTCCAAGATTGTAAAATCAGCTTTCTGGCTAACAATGTTGAGAGGGAAATGGCCTTGGCTTCACAACTACTCTTCACACTATCTGTATTGGCCACTCCGAAAAATACGGTAAATGGGTCTGGGTTACATGGATGATTAAAGGCCTTAGTGAAAAACTCAAACATGGAGCCCCAGAATGATTGTAGCTTATAACATGACAACAATAAGTGGGATAGTGTTCCTTCTTCACTTAATACATTGGGATGACACCTCCGGAAATATTTTCTGCAATCTGGAGGGAGAATAGTGTATGTAGGTATGTATGTCTATGTACTACCTTAAATTGTATCAAATTATGTCTTGCATTGATTGAGCTATTATGGATGTTCTTAATACAATTCTCCCACATCTCATCTGAGATTTCCCTATCCAATTCTCTCCCCCAAGCCTCTTTAAATGGGTCTGACAATGTGTTATTCACATTCTGTATGATTCCATAGAGTTTAGATATAGCCCCTCTCGTATATGGTTTGATTTGAAAAAAACTATCTAATGCTACATGCTGAGGTTTACGTTCATATTGTGGAACATGAGTTCTCACAAAGTGTCTCAACTGTAGGAAACAAAAAAAATGGGAAGGTGGGAGCTGGAATTCCCGCTGTAACTGCTGAAAGGAGGCCAAATGTACCTCAATATAAACATTTCTCAAAGTGATAATGCCCTTCTCTCTTCAGTTTGAGAAAACTAGGCTACATCATCCAGTAATGAGTGCTGGTAGAGAGGTGCATTGACAGGAGAGGTGTTCAATTTGTAACCATGCAGGCATTTCCTCCAAGTTATTACTTTACTTTATTGATGCGGTGGTGAAATTCACAAGCTACCTGCCAAGTCAAACTTCCGCTGTTATTTTGGTGAAAGTAACTCAAAAGTAATGCAAAAGTAGTGTAAAGCATTACAATTCAGAGACAGTAATATTGCAATATAACTAATCTACAGTATAATGCATTACATTTTGGAAGTAACTTGCCCAACACTGGGGGTAATGTGTATACGTTTATTTGTAGTCCATGTGTGGTCTGTGTTTACTTTGCTAACCAGAATATCAGATCCTGCAGACTTATGACAGTCTGGTTATGACAGAGTGGTTATTTGAGTTTTGAGATAATGTCAAACCCAAAACATAGCACATTTGTCACCCTAAAACACAGGCATGCATAAATCTCACTTGACAAAAATGAGCAAATTTAAACACACAGACAGAAAGAGAAAGTGTACAGATGGATGATTGGGTTGCTAAGCCTAAAATTGAGCACAAGCCACAGAGACAACGAGGCATGACGAGACACAAAGAAAGACAGAATGAGCGATATATTTTCAGTATCAGTACCACCCACAGGTTTTAATTCACTGCCTCTTACAGCTGGTACTGTCTTCATTATGAAAATATGTGGTTATTAACCCTGAATGCAACACAAAACAGAGTAAAATAGAAAAAAACATGTTAATAATACATACATTTCTATTAACAGATTTAAAGATTTAGGTCCCAAGTAGGTCCCTTATTGTCCTGTTAGCAACTAGGCTAGTAAGCTTGCTGACTGACCATTAGCAAACTAACAGTTGGAGAGCCTTTTAGCTAATAGAATAACTCTTTAATGAATAAAATGACTTGAAATAAAAATGACAGGGGGAGTAGTCTGCCCAGTACACTGAAAGCAGGAAGAAGTTTGGAGAGCAACTGTGACTGAATAGCATTAGCATGTTCCTTTTCTAGCTAGTGTGTTAGCAGTTAGCTCCCCAGCTAAAGTAGTTCACCTGCTAGCCCTGCGAGTAGTCCCTATGTCACCAATAGAAGAAATGTGTGGATGAATTTCATTTTGCCAAATTCTGTCGTCACCGCCTTTATTATTGTAAGCAATTATTCATTAAGATATTTTTAAGTTGTTCTGCATTTCAGTTTCTGTTGATGAACTTGTAAGGCATGCAACAGGAAACAGGAAGGGTTTAGTGTGTAATCTAATCACAACATAGGGGCTGAAGCACAATGAAGATAAATAGATCACAGTGTAAAAATTATTGAATCAACTTTTCTGCTGTCCAGGGAGTGATATCAGACTAACATAACATGTCTTAACAAAGACAAATAGTGCTGTTTTGCAAAATCAACCAACTGTAACTGCAGTACTCAGCAGTTTGTCAGCAGTCTCAGGTATTATGTTACATTACCATCAGTATATGAGTCATTATGATACACATATTAAATATTAAATAAATGTTGAGGAAAGCAACAGTTGTGGATGGACAGACATCTGGAACGTGACTGCAGGTATAAAGTAAGTCTGTGTTGTGCGTGAGATTGTAGAAAAATGTGACGCCACGTGCATGTCAGGTTACATTCATATTAGGTTTTGAGGCACACACTAATGCACACACATACCAGCTGAGAATGAAAAGATCAGGGGACAAACTTGGGCAGCTTTTCAGTAGACACACACAGACATTGTTGCCTTAAAATACGAACAGCATGTGGTCTGAATTTCTCATATGCACCAAGGGCACCTGTGTCAAAGCAAGTTACAATAAAGCGCCTTTGGGTGCACTGGAGTTCATACAGGTAGCCTTGTCCATGTCCAATGCAATTTGCTATTCATATTGAAGCTGGCAGAAAGAAAGACTGAATTTCAATTGAACAAATGATCCATTGCTCCACCGCCACTGCTGATTTTAATTTAATCAAAGCTTTTCTTCTGACGTGGAACAAAATATTCCCTGAGCAGAATGTTCCATGGATGTAATAGCTGAACATTTAACGCAGTGTCAGTATTTTGCCCGGCACCTCGCTGCTTTCCGAAGCACCTTCAACTGATGAAATGGATTAATTTGAATTAGGTATCCCTCTTTTCACACAGCAAGCTCATTTTAATAAAAGAAATAAACAAAGAGAGAAAGACGAGTGAGATTGGAAGAGTAGGAGCACCTGTGTGTTGTTTGAACACTGAATGTTGGTCAAACTCAAAGAGGCCTTACACTTTTTAGGCTGCATCAACAAAACACCCCTCTGTCTGCCAGGTGAAATGAATTTGTTCTGTAGTTTTGACGTCTGGCTGTGTGCGCGTGTGTATGTATGAATTCCCCACAAAGACATGTTTCTATTTGCATCTGCTCTTCTTCAGCCTGACCACAAGAGATTTTAATCAGTCAGGTGCTCACCTGCGCAAAGCCCCCTCCTCCTTACGGGGCGTAAGGAGGAGGGGGCTGTGCCCCTCCCCCTCTTTTCTCCTCTTTTTCTCTCTGCGTCATTTACAGCTTTGATGTCATTTATGGCCTTTTTGTTCCATCACTGATATTCATAAATGCCCTTTTCACATAAAGGGCAAGTGTTTTAAAAATGAAAATACTCTCGTGAGATAACAACAAACTCTGAGTAACATGACCTACATTACTGTGTAACCCCATTTCATGCCCCAAGATTGTTTTGGGATAAGCACTTACGTACCTGCAAATAGTGTTAAAATGAAAGAAAACAAGCAGGAAAGATTCACTCCATAAACCAGAAGAAATATAAATACAGTCCATACTGAGTAGGATTATTCAGGACAAATTGAAGACAAAGTGTTTATTGTTTTTCTTCAGGTGGCTGTTTTTCTTTTTACCTTCCATATAAGAAAACCCTCGGCCAGGGCTACGCTTCATGCAACATTCAGGTGTATGTTTTGTGTGTGTGTGTGTGTGTGTGTGTGTGTGTGTGTGTGTGTGTGTGTGTGTGTGTGTGTGTGTGTGTGTGTGTGTGTGTGTGTGTGTGCATGACAACATGTAGATGTTTGTGTAAATGTAGGGTGGGATGGGATGTTTATTTACACAACCTTTGTCTACTGTATTTATACAACAGACATTTAACTATATAAAATGATTAATTTTGTATTTGAGGATGTAGAACTATACTTTAGAGGGAGATGAGACCTTGTCAGATTATTAAAACTTCCTACATTGTCTGGATCGGATGCAGATGGAAATACATTTCAATGTCACTTCTATCTGTCAGACATTTAAGTGCTTTGTCAGACCTAACGTAAAAGCCTCATATCTGTGTGTGTGTGTCTGTGTGTGTGTCTGAGTCTGAGTTTGAGTTTGAGTCTGAGTCTGAGTGATTCAAATGCAAGAGAAAGCAAGATTTTGTTTTCATTTGTATGCCAGTTTTCCTTTGCAGCCCATTAGCAGCGTATTATTAAGGTCACAACCCAAGTACTTACTCATCAGTCATTTTATTCAGGGCCAGTAACATAAGAGAGAGAGACAAAAAATATTGAAGGCTGCGTATGACGTGGAAGGAAATCCACAGAGAATAATCACCAAACACTATAGTGTAGTGTCCTTCGCTGTAGGATCTTTTAACTTATTGTTTTGGTCTTTTGGCCCGCAAACTCCACTCTTATCAACTTCATACCATCCACGGCAGTCAGCTGTTTTTATCAAAAAAGCTCTGACAACCCACTGTACACTATTTGCCCCTCACTAAACATGCAGTCAATTGGTAGGGACTTATAATGACGCTCCCAACAATAGACACTGGGCTTGTTGAGAAGTTACAGTGTGCTTGTTGCTATGGCAATGCTGGGTGCCTCTAGTCTAGGAAATAATTTATTTATGGTTTGATTGATGTTCACTGCCTAAATAAGAATAAACTTTATATAGTAATGCTAGCAGCCCCGGGAGGATGTAATGCTCATTACTTACCAGAAAATGGACAAAATATTAGGAAAAGGGAATCATCAAGTCATTTTTGGACATGTCAGACTCAACTCTACATTGTCTGACTTGGCTCAACTATAAGCCTCAGATGTACTTGGCTCAGCTGTTCTTTGAGATGAAATGTAATGTTGTAATACAATGCCCACTTTAGCATGCTAACAACTGTTGTAGATGAATATGCTGAAGTAACATTTGCATGTTACCACGCTAAGCCTGCTGAGAATTGAGTCAGTTTTAGAGGTTTCTAAAAACATTTTTAATTAGTAGCTCTAGATGAAAGGTCGTTGAGTCACCAAATTCATTGGGATCCTCTGGGGACCATGAATGCAGGTACCAAATTATATGGCAATCCATTACATATTTGAAATACTTCACTCTGGATCAAAATGTTGGACCAACAGAGCAAATGACAATTTAGTTAACATTACACTTGGTAGCAGGTAACATTGGCCAGCTAGTAGCTGGCTGAAACATGGTTAAAATGCTGTATGCTTTAATGTTGATGAAGTTTGTGAATTAATGTCCCTTCTGTCAACTAAATCAAACTTAGAAAAAAAACTCAAAATGTGAATTGAAGCTGCAAGTGATATAGTACATTCCTTTGTCTTAGTCACTTGTTTATGGGTTTATTGGATATAAGAGCCTTGATATTTATTAAATTGATTCATGGTGGTCTTTTTGCTTGCCCTTCTCCATATGGGAGTTAGAGATGAAGGATCAACTACAGCACTGCTTGAACGGAAGGGAGTTCAGTGCCTTTAGTAGGGCAGCTGCTCAATGTCACGAGGCTTGAACTCAAAGCCTCTTGTTGACTGACCAGTCATGGCCTCCTCACTGATTGGTTCGGTTCACTGCTGTCTGGACATTACTTGAAGCCTGACAAGATGGTTTTCGTGTGAAATGTGATCCTGTAATTCTCGCGTGATCTCATGATATCGCGAGAATCCAGCTGCCTTGCAAGGTAATGAAGTACCTGCATCCTGTTATGAAGTGATTGGATATATGCAGTGGCATGACTTGAGTAGCTGTTAATCACCACTGGAGCTTCTCTACTGCTAGCCTGTTGCATGTACTGTAGAACACTGACCTACTTATGTCATCTGCTGTTTGTGTCCTGACACACAGGCAACAGAAAGGGTCGATATATCAGGGCTTCATTATCCAACCTTTCCCTCTCAGACTCTGGGCTATTTCCATCGACCAGCTTGTGTAAGATGAAAGCTGTGTGTGTGTGTGTGTGTGTGTGTTGTGTGCTGGACTGCGTAGGCATCTATGTAATAGCTCCATCATATGTGTCATGAGCGAGAGAGATGTTAAACCGCGTGTCAGATGTTTCCGTTGGAACGTCACTTTGCTGCCAATCTGGTGATTGTATCAACAACAGTAAATACTTGCAGCAAATGCGCAGAAATAATGGAACAATACCATTTTAATCAAACACTCTCCAGCAAACAGATTCATTTAAATCAGCAAAAATGAATGTTTAATGTTGTTAAAGCCGGAACGTCGATAAAGCAGTCTGCATTCATCTGTCAAATAATATGGATTCTTACAGATACTAAATATGACAGAGGCTCACCATCCAGACATCTGATGCACTTTGAGACCTTGCACTTGCATCATTAAAATCAGCAGAGTAAGAGTGAAAAGTGTCATGTTATAATGGCTATTGATTGGATGTAACTACTCAGCTGGTAGCCAAGCAGCTGATGAATGAGCCACTGATGGCGAAGCATGAATAAAGCAGATGATGTAGCTAATGCTAGCACCACGTCAGTGTTCTGTCAGAACTAATGCTATATTCCACCGCTAAAAGATTTTCCAATTTAGCACCGAATGCTGTAATTCAGAGTGTGTACAACAAATGAATGTGATAACTTAACAATATTAATATGAGGGAATTGAGCAGCATGATGCTACAGTGACACTTGAATTGACTTGACTGACTGAAGTAGCCACAACAGCCTGTAACATCAGTTCCCAATGCAAAAATAAATTAACAGTATTATTTGAGTGAGTGAATTATTAATTCAAGGGAGCAAATTAACTCAAATTGCTACTGTAATTTGTGCTCATGAATTACTGATTCAGGTGTTATGACACAAATTTGAATAACTGATGTTTTATTTAACTTATTTCAAGAAATTACTTCTTTTACACATAAGGTACATAAAATGATTGAACTCCACTGCAATTGGGACACATTCAATCAAACTCACCCCATCTTAAGAAAAGTTTGCCACCTCAGGTTTCAAATCAGATTCTGTGGCTGAATACAAGATTAGACATTAATATGGACATTTCTCCCCATGGACTTTGAAGTAGGGCGACACAGAGACCTAATTTCTGCTAGGTAGAGCCATATATTATGTGGGTCAGCCTCCCGGCCAGTTTTCACAGTTTGCATCCTCCCAGAAGGCATTGTGATTCCATATCCTGTGAATAAATGGCTGTAATATGTCTAGGTCTAGCTCTTGAGACAGTCTGTTCATATATCTCACTGTCTGCTCATTGTGAGATGGTGTGTTACGTGTGGTTTGTGACACACCTCCCAAATCCATCTTTTGTACACACCTGATCTCACATTATAGTTCTTCTGGTGTCATTGACATGATTAAAGTGATGGTTTGGAGTAATTTCACCCTAGGGTCCTTTGCACCACGACCTCGAGCCAAAGAAACCTCCAGAAGCTTTTTTCACCTGGGTTGAACATTGGGAGAGTTAGCGTTATCAGCTAAATAGCTTAGTGCAGGGGCTAATGGATCCACGTTTGTATCTGGTAAATGACCCCACTAATAATTCCCGAAATGATACCAAACTTCTACACTAGTACAAATAGGTTATGCACTCATAAAACGATGGATTGTAAAGTTTGTAAGTACACCAGAAGTTTATGTAAATAACACTTGCCTGCTGGCTTCTGCTCTCTGCTGTTGTTGTTGCTGCTGCTGGGCAGTAAGACGAGCGCTTAGGGCCGTCTACAAATTATAACACTGAAAAGAGATGCAACAAAAATATTTATTAATTACATTTTTTTTTTTAAAGTAAGTGCTGTAGGGCTGTCCTCGACTAAAGAAGTTCTTAGTCGACTAACACTTATACGATTTTGTCGACTAATCAATTAGTTGATTTAATAGACAGAGCTGTGCGCTTTGAGAGGTGGTTAAGACTAGAAAAGCACAATATAAATGTTAATTACCATCTGTAAAACTGAGTTTCTCCACAATTAATCCTGCAAAAGCACCACTTTAAATCTTGTGTTTACCATAAATGTGCTCAAAAGTTTCTTGGAAAGAAGTAATTAAGCATGAATAAGCATAAAAAATGACTAATCGACTAAAGAAATCTTAGTCGACTAAGACCAAAACGACCAATTAGTTGACTAATCGACTAAGAGGTGGCAGCCCTAAAGTGCTGTAGTATAACTAGCATGAGACAAGTTATAATTGAGGTAAGTTTGGAGACATTACCATATTTAATCATTAAATTAATAAATATTTTTGTGGTGCAAAGGACCCTAGGTTGAAATTACTCCGAACCATCACTTTAAGACCTGGACATATGCACATATGATGGAAATGGGTTTAAATGTATCAAGGTTGTATATGTACATAACACATTTTTCACTGTGTTTTTTACATACTGTGGTCAATATTTGAAAAATGTCATTTACACTTTCAGCTGTAGTCTGAAAATCTCCATTTCACATAATGTACTCAAACTGATTCAACAGTACAGGTTGATACCATACATGTATACACTGTGTACTTGCATCATGTTGTTGCACCCCTGTAAGTGCAGGATGTGTAAGAGACATTGTTATTATTAAGCGCTAAATGAGTACTATTTTGTTCTTACATTTCGTAGTGCTTTACAGATGATTGACAAACCAATAAGACATATGATATGACATACTGAAATATCAGTAACATATAATAATTGCAAATAACTTGCGTAAACTTGACTTCTGGACTGCTCCAACTTTATTTAGTATACAGGCATCAATCTTCTCATCCAACTCTCGACAACAAAGGTGATATGTATTTCCCAAAATGCCAAACTATTTATTTAAGTAGTTGTTAGTAATATTGTTGATCTACAGATTTCAGGTTATTCTGTTGTTGCCATTAGTGAATTTCAGCTTGAATAAGAGCATCAAATCAGTGCGTATAAGATACATTTTAAAATCACACACATGATTCAGACCTGCAGTTTATTTAAACTAATGAGCCACAGAAATGATGTTGACACTCAGTGGCCCAATTTCAAGCTATTTCATTTTGGCTGATATTTAATCTGTTGGTGATTCACAAAAGAACCCTCTGCTGTCGTAATCTTTTCTCTTGTTTATAAGTTACAGCTGTTCTGACACTTAGAGGTGGAAAACAGAGCAATCTCGGAGGACCACAGATGGTGGTGCTGTGTATGAGTGCATGTTAATTTGTGTTGTTTTTATGCATGTGCACAAGTTTGGATGTAAGATAGGATCATGATGAAAAAGACAGAGAGAAAAGTCCTTTATCTGTAGTGTTCTAATGTGAAGGTTTTGTTTCATTTTTTATAGTGATACTGAACCAAAAATCAATCTTTAGAGCATGAAATACTAACCCCTCTGTATGCTTAAAAGGTGTCTATAAAACGTTTGTAGTTAGTTAAGTCAGATCTTTCCTTCGCTGGTGATTTTGAGAAGCTCTCCTTTAGCATGTTTTTACTTTCTGGATCCTTTGGATCCAGAGGCACATGGAAGTCTTTTATGCGTGAGCAGCAGCATTCATTGTTTGTCAGGAAATGATAAGAGTTCAGCAGCTTTTGTGGTAGTGAATGAAACACTTTAATGCATATTCACTGTGTAAAGGTGAGTCAGAGGCTAGGGCTGCTCGATTATGGCAACCATCATAATCACGATGATTTTGGCCAAAGTAGATCAAAAATAAAACATAGAAAATAAACTAGATCAAATATGTTGTAGTGCATTGCAGTGTATTTCCTTGGAGAACGTTGGCACCAAGATCTTGGTTGCAGCTGTCGCCGTGGTCCTGCTGCACTCCCTGCTGAGCTCAGCGGTACCCTGTGTGTCATGCTGTGTCCTGCTGAACCCTGCTGCTTCCTGCTACGTCCATCCATGCTCTGCTGGGCCACGCTACATCCTGTAACGCCCTGCAGCGCCCTGATATGACATGAACTACTACGACTACCATTTGAAGTCACTGTTCCATTATTAATTTGACTATTATCGCCATTATTGTTCATCATATCCCCAACCGGCCCGTCAGACACCGCCTACCAAGAGCCTGGGTCTGTTCGAGGTTTCTTCCCAAGAGGGAGTTTTTCCTCACCACTGTCGCACTGCTTGCTCTTGAGGGAATTACTGTAATTGTTGGAATTGTTGGGGCTCTGTAAATTATAGAGTGTGGTCTAGACCTACTCTATCTCTAAAGTGTCTCGAGATAACTCTTGTTATGATTTGATACTATAAATAAAATTGAAATGAATTGAATTGCCAAAACCTACCAAAAAATACTGAATATATATTTAACATTTTGCTAAACTATATTCAACATATTGCAGTCAGTAACTCAGCAAAAATGGGCAAAAGTGCACCGCTTAAAAGGAAAGAGAGGGCACTGGATTTATTAAACAAGTCACAACGAGAGCATCATTGTGAAACAAGCACAATTGTTAGATCTCAGTTATCTTGTTTTCATAATTGTAAGAAGCCAAGTCTTAATTGAAAATAAAATTTGATTTATTGACCAGCCCAATCAGAGGCATTGGTAAAAACAATTGTTTTACAGCCACACCGCGACTGAATACTACAAATGAAATTAATAAAGGGTAAAGACGGTAGTCCATTTCTCTATAGATTTTCTATTTTTGCCCAAATCGCACTTGCACAACGCCAACGCGCCGATCCTCCAAACATCCACAGCTGTCCTCCGGCTCCGCTGTCCTGCCCGTCTATCTGTGCTCCGTCCCCAACGTTTCTTTTTCGCTCTCTATCCGGTCCTCTTTCCTCCTTGTGTCTCAGCCATTCATTATCAAAATGTGGAGCACGTTCCATGTTCCTCCAGCATCACTCATGATGAGATCTGCCTCAGGTGCGCTGGGAGGAGTCTTCAGTTCTGTGCCAGGCAAACCAAAACACCACACTAAATAAAAAATAAAACACCCAAAACACCACACTATATACAACATAAGAAAACTCTGGCTGCCTGGCCTCACTTTGTGACATATATACATGTAAAAAGTATAAATATAGGCTATAAAATATGAAGAAGAATTATAAAGGACTATGGATATGCAGCCTACAAGATTTACATTACTGTATTAACAGAATTGTGATGAACAGTACTAGTAAATAAATAGAAGCAGAACTGCAGCAAACTATATTGCACACTGAATATTAAAACAGAGAATATTGCACAGAATGTGAAGTATTGCACTACAATACATCTCTACACTATCTTGTGGCCACAAGATAGTATCTTGAGGCCACGAGATAGTTATAAATATTTTTTTTGACAAAGTGGGACCAGGGGGGCTCCGTAGATTTTAGCCGATTCTGATTTAATTTTTTCTAACCACTTTACAGCACACACAAATATTTATTTTCTATCTTTTCTTTAATAGAACATTTTGCACAGAACATAGAACATTTTTGAACAGATAATGGATCACTATAAAATAGAACTATATAAATTACTCCTGGTGTGTGAAATTCACACACATCTAAAGTGCAATGTTAGAACCATTTCCTTCTTTTCACATCCTAAAAAATTTTGGTTTTTGGTGTCGTCCCTCCATGCCCTACTTTTTCCTTGCAGGTGTTCACGAGGTTCCCTACATGTGCGAGAATAGCGCGGACACGCGCTTCACACCGTGAGCAGGTACGCGTAACACACGGCGGAAAAGTTGAGAGAAAGGAAAAAGAGACTGTGCTGTCGCGTCCGTGTGTGCGTGCGTCCTTGAGAACTGTAACTCGTAACTTATGTTGTCAGTTAATTGTAGCATTGACTGGCATGAAATCGGCATGTCAGACTGACCTGCCGGTCGCCAGTCATGGCCAAGCACGTGAAAACCGGCCAATTCCGGTCACCGGCCTTTCTATTGGTGCATCTCTAATTAATATCAATCGTTTAATCTAAACCTGAGCAAAGCAGCAACCAAGAATATTTCTCAAAATATTTCTGGAGAGGTATGAGAGATGAAAGTAGAGTGCACAACAAAACAACAAAAAGAGAAGTGAATAATGTGTACAAATGGATGAAGGCCGCTCATTGTTCAGAGCAGTCAGTAGTATTAATTTGTGAAACCACTAGGGCTGGACCCGAATATTCGTTCGGTGGGTTGGTATTCGATTTGAAAATTTGACATTTGAATATATAATATATTTTTAATTTCTTTTATTTTGATTTATTTATTTTCTGCATTTATCTCTCATTCACACTCCAGTCCAGTTGGTGGCGGTAATGCACATTTAAGTTGGTTTGCCAACCGCCAATAAACTACAAAGAAGAAGAAGAAGATACAGTCGGTACACGATGACGCCATGATGCCCACTTCGAGCATTTAGCAAGCTGTGCAGAGAAGCTAGCGGCGATAACAAGTGCGGAAATGGAAAACTGTTTCGCGTTTTTCCGTTGTGATTCGGCCAGAAACTTCAACATTGTGAGGCGAAGAGATCGTTTTGGAATATAAAGCTTGGATATTACATTTCCTTGGACTCTTGGGGATTTATGAAAATCAAGTTTTGGTCAAAATACCACTTTGTTGCTGAAAGGACAACGAAAACAGGTATGCATGCACTCTCGGCTGCGCAGATTACGGCTGAATTGTTTTATTTTCTGTTACTTTGTAACAGTTGTGTACATGGCTGTATATTTTAAAGATTTAATG
Organism: Perca flavescens; assembly: GCF_004354835.1. NCBI lineage: Eukaryota > Metazoa > Chordata > Actinopteri > Perciformes > Percidae > Perca > Perca flavescens. Next base: position 21,229,217 of record NC_041339.1, on the reverse strand, counting down.
CAATAAAAACACTCATGAGTGGAAGTTTTATCGAGGTTACAGCGACGCCCCAGTCACAAAGTGTCCCGTTGACGTAGAGGTGGGCGATATATCGTTTAGACGATAATATCCAAATTGTTGTCTGGACGATATGCAAAATTGGGATATCGAATATTTCATAATTTGTACAATCCGACCCCCCAAACATGAAAAGAGCTGAAGGAAGTTAAAGAGAAAACAAATAACGCACACTATAACCTTCTAAACAATTATATGTAGCGATGTTAATACTGTAGGGGTTTGTTTGACTGTATTTTTTGTACAAAATCACGATCGTCCCGCACAAGAGTAAGCTGCTACTAGTTCTTACCTTGCGCGTTATGACGTTCACTCATGTCAGCAAAGATGGCGGCGCGCGATTGTGCAGTGGCTCTCCTGTTGGTGTATATTTATACAAGTACATACAGCCACACTGAACTAATCAATACAGGACCTCGATACAACACAGCCGTTACGAGAGCCTTCCAGGCGGCTCATAACATCCTGGAGGAAATAGCCTGACCGAGCCCTCCAGGTTGTTGTCGGCGCTAGCACGCCGAGCTAGCTATCTACCGGCAGAATGAGAAAATAACTCCGGCACGACCAGAGGCGGAGGACTGCATTTTTGTGCACAATGAATGGAGTACCAACTGCAGGATTGTTGCCCAGCACGGCTCACCTGACCTGGAGCCCTGTCGGTAATATACTGACCATTTTATTTACTACGAAAACAGCACACTGCCGTCTACATAGCCCCCGATGCTAACATTAGAACAAGTTTGGTTCACTGCTAACCATAGTGAACAAACTGCAGCGCGATCACCTGGATACGGGATACAGGGGACTTTTACAAGGCGTCCTTAAAGTCTGTTCCCCTCCAGCTTTCTCCTAGCATGTAGATTGTGTTACTAGAGGGAAGAAGACACTAGATCATGTATACTCTAACATCAAAAAAGCATACAGAACTGCACCTCTCCCTCACCTCGGCCAGTCAGATCACATCCAACTCCTGATCCCAGCATAAGTCCCGGTCAGAAGGACTATACAGCCCAGTAGAAGGACTATCAGAACCTAGTCTGACCCGGCCCTGTCCCAGCTCCAGGACTGCTTCCAATAAGGACATGGTTGTGTGCAATATGTTACAGAACAGAGCCCTTTGTTTATGGTTATGATTTCATCTTGCTTGTACATTTTCCCAAGAGAACCACTGAAATAGCCTCCGAACAGGGCTTCTTTTAACTTCTAGAAGGATTTCAAAAATATTGTCTGAATATCGATATCGAGATATTGAAAAAAAATAAAGAGATATTAATTTTTGTCAATATCTCCCACCCCTACGTTGACGGGACAGTGATCCTTGAGAGGTTAAAAGTGTATTAATTCTGAACGCGTCTGGCCTGTCTATCTATGTTGCACCAAATACAACACTCCACTCCCTTGTGAAGTCGTTTGGATGAAAGGTTCTCAAAATAATCAAAATGCAAACAAACAGACAGACACATAGAGATTCCTGCCTTTATTAGAGATAATAATATGTTCAGCCCCATCTCTCCTAAGCTTCGAATATTCGATGCTCATTACTACCGAAGCTTCGAAGATCAAAAAATGGTATTCGGACCAGCCCTAGAAACCACAGGCACACATATATATATATATATATATATATATATATATATATATATATATATATATACTATCAAAAATTCATGTAGAGCGTCTGTCAGGTAAATGTGTTTCAGAACCAGAGAAGGCAATTACATTTTTAAATTTGATATGGTCTGAATGTTCAAATTGGACTGACTGTCAGTAAAGTCTGGAATTTCAATTAGTTTACTCTTTCTGACAAAGCATTTTTCAACATAAGGCATCAGTTTGAGATATGTAATGTGTCATCGAACATTATTACGTTTTTTGTTTATTATCAAAAACTGTTGTGAACACTGAGTGAAGAAGGGTGTAATGGAGAGGAATTAAATAAGCTGCTTTATCATACTAATACAAACATATGTCAGGAGCTGGAACACCTTGTTTTTGTAATGCATTCAGCTGTTACTCTGTCTGATGGTACAGGAGGCAAAACAAATCTTACATTGCCAAAATAAAGAATAGTTTGACATACTTACAGGATGTGTGGGTGTCAGAAGGAGAGCTTTCAAAATGAGGTAAAACCCGCCATGTGTATGATACCGGAGTCAGTGTTTTACTCTGAGAACAGCGATGATGGTAATGAGCCAGCACTCCTTTAGATGGCCCTTCATCACACAAGTCAAATAGAAATTAAGGGAACGTAACAAATTTGAGGAGTGCTATTCTAAATTAACAAAAGAATAATAATTAGCAATCATAACTGTAATTGTACAAAAATATTTCCAAACTTTTTTGGTATTGGTCTTGTCTCCAAAAAATACTTTCATCATTACTATAAAATGCAACATTGCTAGAAGATTAGTGTCAAATTGTCAGACAGAACAATCGCAGCCAACAAGAAAGAGATAATTTAAGGCAAATATATTTTGCAAGTTAAAGATAGTTAATGTTGTGTCCTTGCTGTCTACGCGTCCATATGCTGTTCTCTTTGTGTGCGTGTCTGTAGGAGCATCATCATGTGATGTTTATGTTGGCTTTGAATGCGGTGCTGACTGAGTGAGTCATCTATGATTAGCAGTTACTGCAGTAATAGATTCTGCAGAGCATTTGTCTTCACTCTTCTGTCAATCTGTAGGACAAAGATCTGCACAGAAACACTCCACCAAGCTCTAGATTGAGCTGTTTGTTTCTTGGAGAAGAAATCAATGCTGCTGCTGTATCAAATCTATACCAACCCACTGTTTCTGCTGCTTGCCCTGAAGGTAAATGTGCTCAAAGCGTTTGAATGTTTGTCGATGAATCCGGGCTGAGGAATGAGAAATCACAGCACAATGATAGGCTACATAGCCCAGGGCTATTATGCCCAACATAATATAACTTCATTAGTCTAGAAGCTGTGATATAAGACCAGGAACCTCAAGTGTAAAACGCCACGTTGTCAATGGTTCAGTGTATTTGCAATATGGGATGACCAGTTGAAACATTGTTGCTTGTTTACCTGCTGCTAAAATGTCTAAATATCCTTGCAAACAGATAATTGTGAGAGTGGTCATTTGGGCTTATGCATGTGCACAATTTCACGATGACTAGGAACAAAGATGTCCACATTTTAGGTGCCGTTTTATTCACTCTGCAGAGGCTCAATATCTGCTGTCTGATAAAACTAAAAAAGCTAGAAATGCATGAATCAGCCTTCTTCTCACCTATTGTCTACATTATAGTACATGTTGTACATGTGAACCAACAAAAGTCCAGTGGCCAGATGCATAAAACTGTAGATTTTTTATCATTTATTATTTAAAACTGTGTACGCACAAAAACAGATATATGCATTAACATTTAGATTCGTTAAGACGCATGTATGTTTAATTCTGTTGTAGGAACCTCATATATTGTGGATCAAAGTACACATGCACAAGCTTTAGTTCCACACCCATAGTCCATATGGATGTAGAAACATCCGTTCACAAAGGTTTGCATATTATCGTGTCATAATGCAGCCATTAGTTTTATTGGCTGCTCGGCTGGGGTGAGTGGTGGCCTATCTGCCTATTGACGTTTCTCCCTATCAAGTTATGCTAATGTTATGTCGACGTCTGTAATTGTTTAACAAATGAACGGTCAATCGAGAGAAAACGCCGTGGGAGGCTGCATCGTTTGACGAAGGAAGAGGAGCAGGCTGGCCAGCAGCGAAGCTGAGACTGGCGAGCCGAGGACTCGCCGAAGGAGGAAGACGCGGCGCCTGGAGTTGGAACGACAGGTAGGCCTCAAACCTGCAGCCTACCTGTTGTTCTACCTGGGCGGCCTAGCAGTTAGCGCCTATTATCAAATGGGCAAGCACAACCAAGTTCTGTTGTAAAACTCAGACAAAACGAGAGTGAGCAGTCCCAGGGTTGGTTATGCCGTGACAATATCGATAGTTGTTCCCGCTAAGACCTGTCAATGAAAAATGTGGCAAAGAAAGTGCAATTTCACCAACTGCACAAGCGTGTTTTTCCAATGTGCCAGAGCAGCTGTTATTACGCACGGCAGCGTCTGAACCACTCATTAATCACATACCTATAACCTATATTGTTGCGGTAAAATCTCAATCATCATTATTATTTAACGTCATAAAACGTGGTATTTAAGGGTGAAATTAAACAATCATAAAAGGGAGATGATGGCTCAATTGTAAATAAAAATTATGAAATTCATCACTTGTAAATTTTAAATTAATTTTGTAAAATGCGCCTTTGATTGACATTTAACAAAATAATAACACAATCAGTGAAATTGGCAAACAATGTAAAAACTATGTTACTCTTTTCTCAAATTGTATTCAATCTATTCAAGGTATCTCGGCTAAAACGGTGTGTATGCCTGGTCTGAAGTGAGTGTGAGGTCCGTACATTTTCCCTTTTAACATACCAGTTTATGTGTATATTATGTTTTGTGAGTACACATCATTTAGCTTTTAAAACCGGCCCCCAGGACTGTTTTTAAAAGAGCATACTGATTTAATTGCAGACAAAGAAAATATTATATTCCAGCATATCTTAATACAAGATACATTTTAGTTTCAGGTCAAAATATAACATCAGCACAATCAGCGGTCAAGGCTGGTTGATGTTTTTCTGTCTATGGAGTGTTTACTGCCTGTGTCTGCAAATTTGAGTGACAGAAATGGGTCATGTCTATCGTGCAGCAGCCAAACAAGAACTCAGTCATTAGTTTGTAAATGAGAAATGCCACCCTTATTAACATACTGTACAACCCTTTTTTTTATTTATATTTTATTGTCTTTTTCACAATGTGAATTTTACAGAGTAACAAGGCAAACACAGCCAATACTTTAAGACAATCACAACAGGTTTTCCTTGAATGCCCCTAATGATGTGACATTCGTTTTTAAAACATAAAACAAAGAAAGAAAGAAAAAAAAAAATTGTAGCTAAGAACCGGGGTGTGGTATGTGTTACTCTTAGTGACAATCCTTGTATAGTAAATGTGCTTTCTTCATCCTTCTACATAGTGCATTTAAGAGGTATTCATACACATTCAGACCTTACCACAAGTCCATAAACAAAATCCATTCTATGTTGCCTAATATATTTAAGCCATCCTTTCCAAATATTGTTAAATTTATCGACTTCCAATCTAATGAACGCAGTTAGCTTTTCCATATTATAAATGCTTAGCATTACATCAAACCATTCTTCCACTTTAGGCACCAAATCACTTCGCCATCTTCTGGTTATTGCTTTCCTACTAGCCCACCTTATTATAACCCTTAAGTGAAACGAGAATGTGTTGTCAGCTCTCTCTCCCTCCTACACAACAAACAAGAGGTTGTCTCTCGTGAGCTCTTTAATAACTGAAACATCAACGAAGAATAACTTATGTCGGCAATATTAGTTTACATAAAACAATAACACTGTAAAAAAAAGAGTGGACTTATATCATTTATTTAGGAAAGCTGAAGACAAAAAGAAACAATTTCAAAGTTATTAAATAATGTAGAGACAAACATCTGAAGAAAACAAAAACAGGAAGTTTACTGTATTTACTGTTCACATTTGCCTTTTTCACTGAAAAAAACATGTCAACTTCAGTCTTCAACACTGAACACTAGGGCTGGGTATCGTTAATGATTTTCCGAATCGATTTGATTCCGATTCACAAGGTGCAGAATTTTTTATTCCCAATTTGATTTTATTTTCGATTCATTATTAAATAGGTTAGGAACATTTCAGTTACAATACCAATTTAGCTTGGATATGAAAGAGATTCTACAATTGTACAAGGTTCCCTCTAACCTGCTGCATTCTTAAATTATCAATGTTTACATTAAGAACTGACCCCAAAGCAGTTACATTAATGTACTTTTTATTTAACATGAACACACAATGAAGTGCAGCTCCTCAGACTCTACAGTCAGTGAGTATTGAGTAACATTTTATTCAGATATCTTGAGGTGACAGAGGGACCCCTTTGAAAATGGCCATGCCAGTTTTTCCCTCAGCAAAATGTAGCCTAACTTTGGAAGGTTTTTTAACCCCCTTCCTTCCCAACAAGCTAGCATAATATATATAGTTGGTACCAATGGATTCCTTAGGTCTTCTAGTTTCATATGATACAAAGATCGTTTCTTGGATTTTTTTTAATCGATCTCCAGCTATTTTAAACATCCCATGTTATACAAAGGAGTGTTTGTGGGTAAAAGTAACACATAAAACATAACACTTGTAAAAGTAAAAGTGTTTAATTGGTACTCTTTGAATAAATAATACCTATAAATTGCTGGGTCTATTAGTCAGAGAACAGAAACTCAGCTGACTATGCAAAATGGAAAATGTGTCTACAGGCAAGAATTATATTGTTACGAAGAATAAAGTTTCCAATGATAAAATTAATGAATATTTATTTTAATTAAAATAGAGTAGTTCTTTCAAGGAAATGTAGATTGTCCCTATTTTAAGTAACAAAGATATTTCCAGTAAACTTTACTGTAAAATGTCCCACTGCATTACAACATAATTGTGTAGTGATGAAAAATACAAAATAAAGGGCTCACTGTGATGATTACTAATCTCAAAAAATGTTTAGTCTCTGCCATCATTATAATGCACTGGAAGCAATGGAAACCAATTGCTCCCTAAAGAGTAGAAAATCAACCAAAAAACTACAAATAAAAAATGTGTTTTGAAGTTGTAAAGTGCAATGAGGGAACAGTGTTTACTCTGATTCAACGGTATGGAGACTAAAGACTGTTCTGAAAGAGCCAAAATATTGACGAGCTTCAAGGTGAATTCAAGGAAATCGTATTGATTTGGGATGTTTATTCTTAAGTGTCTTCAGTAGCCTGTCTTTGACTCCACTGGTAGTGCAGGACATTCAGCTGCTTTACTCTCACTGTGTGTACGTGTGTGTCAAAGTGTGAATCACCTCAGACAATTTCTTGACGGATGAATATTGAGTGTTGACATTTCTTTGAATCCGAAGGGCAGTTCAGTGAGCACAGCAAGAACTCAAAAGTGGGTCAGTGTCTGCACGGCCTCTTCACTTAACTTGCGTTTGGCCTGAGCTAGACTGCAAATGCAACAGCCATCATTGTTAATTATTATGTCCCTGACCCCTCCTACCACTCTCTTATGTAATGTTTTAATGTTAGCCCCTATTTATTTTAATGATTCCAGCATTGAGACAGCAGGGTGCCATGCAGAGGGCCCATGCAAAAACTTTCTTCACAACACAATGAAACATCATTCAGCAAGGCGCTGCACTGGCCAGTCAAATATAGGCAAGAACACATTCTAGGTAGATTACTGTTTAACGTGAACTGCGTATTTCTACTCTCAAGCCTTCAAATTATTAGATCTGTTACTAAGCTGAAGTCCATAGATCATATTTAATAATTTCGTTATCTTTGTACCTAAAGAAAAATGGTCCAACTATTGCAGCTCCTTTTGTATTGCAACACAAGGTTGTTTTCAACCCACCAAAAAAACAGATAAATGCCATATTTGTAGCAACTTTATATGGGCAGGCCTTTCAGTAGCCCCTTGACCAGCAGGGGGCAAAGTATGCGACTACACCGGCAGTACACTGGTCAACAACGGCAACTGACATAATAGTCACAATTCTCCCTTCCAAAAAGCAGGACAAATATTTCCCTTAAACTATATTGTAGATGTCATAGACTCCTTTTCAGATCCAGCATCAGTCCAGTGCTTACATCAGTCATCTGGTATAGGGGAGTTACAGTTCCCATGGTAGATATAGACACGTCCAACACAGCGATAATACATTTGAAACACGTCTCCGTATCCGTGGTCCCTCCACCAGGTGCACAGCTGACGGTTCCACCCACAGGCCAGCGAATAAAACAGTTCAGGATGCTCCATGCCGATCATGGTGAAGAAGTCCTGGTCCCCCAGGTGGCCCCTGAAGCGATACTGGTCTGCTAGTTTGGCCACATTGCTAGGCTCCAACAGTTGGTTGTAGAGAGCTGAGTCCCTCATAGCACCTAGGTCCAATAACATCACACCACTGTTGAAGCCTGGGCGGCCGTCAGGAGGAGGATCACCTACTCTGGTCTGAGGGTTCTCTTTACGATACTGCCAAAAAGTGTGTCTGCAAGAGAGACAGCAAGAGGTTTACATGACTATGAAACATTTTGCTCCATAAAAGAGGCATGGAATGTCAGTCGTGAGACAGGACTCAAGGTACAAATGCATCATCTCTTGAATAAACGTAACTTATTGTGCGGTTAGCAATTAAGCTAGCTAGCTTGCTAACTGGCAGGTTAGCTCATCAGCCACATTAGCTTGCCAACTAGCCCTTACCAAGCTTCCAGCACATTTTCTGCAAGGACACATGAAAATCGTTTTTGCTTTATCCCTTTCTGGTGTCTCTGGGCACTAAGGCTGATCTGATTGCCTTCAAAGTAATATTTCCTCTTGGATATACTGACAACAAACCCAAGCAAAAAGGTAGCACATGACACAAATAGACTCATTCAAGTGGTTAACAAATATAGGATGACTGGAAGTATTTAATGGTGCGTTCTTTTTGTCTTGTAATCGCTACTAGTAACTTGAGTGTGACGTCACATCCGTGTCGAAAAACGAGAAACGAACTCGGGGTCCTCTGAGTTCAGACGACTTGACGAGTCGTATATACGACCTCGGGGGCGTTCTTTTTGCAACTTCCGGTTTGTAACTCCGAGAAACGACTGCACCAAAAGAATGCACCATAAAATACAATCACTTTTTGTGTTGGTGATTAAAAAGAGTATTTTTTTTTTATCTGATCTCATCCCTCTGCACAGTTTGGAACTTGTACATCAATGGTGAAACGCCTCACTCATATATGTATGTTTGGGCTGTTGCACATTTAGAAAAGTGAGGGTCAACTCTGTATCAGTCCACGTTTGCTGAACAAACTGAAAGCACTGTGGCCAAAAACAGGAAGAGAGCTGGTCCAGCAGTGTCAGAGCATGTTGGAGTGCCAGACGCCCTTGCCAACTCAGCACCCTGTTCTGCCAACATACCAACTCTGAAGTAGCTAAATGACACAGAGCTTCATTCGACAAGCATTTGTATGCACAAACATTACTTGGGTACAAACAAGTATACGACCTTTTGTGGGATTTATCAATATCTTATTTCCAAAGTAAACCTTGGCAAGAAAGGTTTTAGTCTAATGTAATAGACAGTGCTTGCTTTATATTATGTAATACATAGTGTAATAAAGGGTCACTATTTTTTGGCACACTCGACTAAACACACGTGCCAGCAACAGTCCTGTTGTATTTGTAGGTTGCATGAAATAAATTTGATCTAGGTAAGATCAGCCCTGACATTTATGAATATATGGAAGGTGTCTGTGTAAAACATACAGGTTTCTAAAGTGGGACAAGATGTTTAAAGAACACTGAGCTACAGGAGAGGAGCAACACTTGACAGAAGTAGAGTTGTGAGAAGAAGGAAGTTATTTGGGCAAGGGCCAGTTTATTGACCTAAACTAGGACAGTCCTTCTGCATCCAGAGAAAGAGAATTACCCACCCCATTTAAAGCATGTGTTTAACGTGTTTGTTTTCCTATTCAACCCCTGATATATGAGCATGTACAATGTATCTCTCAGGAGGAACAGACAAAACCCATATGGGACACATGAGAAAAGCAAGAAAAAACACAGGGTCCCGTCTTCAGCTGTCATTTTCTTACAACAGTACTTTCATGTTGCTGTGGTTTTAATACTTATATCAAGTATATGGAGACCCCTTGTTTCTGTGCTGTGGGTGTACCATTTTTTATATTTTGTTGGGGTGAAAGGTTCGCTTCAAGAAAATCAAAATGAGCCGGTCTGAGTCATGGTCTGCTTGCTTTTGTCATTTTAATTTTGTGGCCATGCTTTGTTTGATATTAGTTACATTTACAAAATAGTGTGACTAACTTAACAAGGCACGTGATTTGCTTGATGAATGGACATATTTACTCTGTTATCTTTAAAGAAATCAAATCATCAACCATCGACCAAACAATGGATACTATCCAAATGAAGTCTCTGCACGATACCATTCATCAGGTTAAACAGGATTTAATGACTTATTTTGACACTAAAGTTGATCCGATTTTTGGCACACTGAGTGGTATGGAGAGATCCCTATCTACATTGGGGGATCATGTGTCACTTCTGGAACAACGTGTCGGAGTAAACGAGGACAATATGACCGATCTCTCTACTCGAGTCAAACTACTCGAAACTGATAACAAATACCTGGCTGATAAGGTTGAGGATCTGGAAAATCGGAGCAGATCTGCAAATCGGAGCTTTCTCGGGATACCAGAGGCCGCAGAAGGCCGCAACATTCTGGAATTTATGGCTGGTCTGATTCCTCAACTCCTTGGTAAAGTTGACTTTCCCATTCCGCCGGCTATCGAGAGGGCACACCGCACTTTTGTCCACAAAGTCCGCTCACACGGGAGTCCCAATCAGAGGCCTATCCTGATTAAGTTGCTCCATTTCCAGGATAAATTAAAGATTCTTCGCCTAGCTCGTGAAAAAAAAGATCTGACTTTTAATGGCAGCCGCATCTTCATTTACCCGGACTATAGCGCTGACTTGACGAGGAAACGTAAAGCCTTCGTCACAGTTAAACGGAGGCTTTGGGAGTTGGGTTATGAATACTCTCTTCGTTATCCCTGCATTCTGAGTGTTGTGGTTGAAGGAGAAAAGCAACTATTCACCGATCACAAAGTGGCTGAGGCTGCCTTCATGACACCTATGGACTCCTCCATGAGCTCTTCTAATTAGGTAGTTCAGTAAACTTTCTTCTCTTTTTTTTCCCATATTGTTGTTTGCTTCTTCCTTTTTTTTCTTCCTTTATTTTGTTATGTTGTTCTTGCAGCCATTTCATCTTATTTTATTATGAACTAATTATGATTATTAACTTAATGCAGTTGTGCTTTTTTTTTTTGTATCTAGGCTGTTAATCTAAGTTAATATATGAAGTGGATACGGTAATATTTGCCGTAAACTGTCTAACTACCGAAGAATGGAAGTATAGTGTCGTAAAAAGTCATACTGACTGTATTGTATTTTCTCCTGTATTTGGAGCCATATTTTGTTATTTCTTTTAAGGATTAAGGATTTTTATTTTTTTATTTTTTGGTAGTCTTAAGTTGATTAAATTAATAAATATTACATAAAAATATGCATTTTCTACTTTTGTATTTATTTTGATTTATTTTCCCATATGAAGTTATAGACTACCTTTATTATTAAAATCATGTATTTTTCTTAATATCTTAACTCATATTTGGTTTTTGAGCCACCTTAATATTTTTTCTTCGTAGCAGGCCAAGCTCAGAAGTGATTTCTTTTTTTTTTTCTTTCTCTTTTTCTTATTTTTTTTTTTTTTTTCCTCACCAAAAACCTGGGCATGGTGACCAGGGTTAAAAGGCTAGTCTTGGTTTTGTTTCTTGTTGTTTTGTTTTGTCTCTGTGTGTATGAATTTGTTAAGTATTTTGTTGTTTTATTGTTATTGTTTTTTTAGTAATTTCGAGTCCTACAAATTACTTCCTTTAACTTTTTCTGTTTCATTATGTTTGATCAGTGGTTTTATTTTCTTAAACTTTAAATATCAAACTGGATGGTGATAAAGGTCTGAAAATAATTCATTTAAACATAAGAAGTCTTCTACCTAAAATTGACATGCTTAGAGCATGGGTAGAACAGTATAAACCTGCTGTTGTTACTTTGTCTGAAACCTGGCTCACTAACAAAATATCTAACAATGAGATTGAACTTGCTGATTATGTTTTATATAGGGCTGATAGAGGTGCAAGAGGAGGCGGTGTATCTATATATGTGTCTTCTAATTTGGTCTCAGAGTTAATTATTCCAGATATTGAACCTCTGTATTTTGAGTGCATTTTTGTAAAAATAACTCTGCATGTGAATAAGTATATAACTATTGGAAATATATATCGACCTCCATCTGCACCTGCTGAATCTATAAATTATATGATCTCTACTATTAATTCTATTAAATTCATAAACGAAATTATACTATTAGGTGATTTCAATAAAAATTGGCTTGATAAATCTGCTGCTAAAGATAAGAATAGTTTTGGAAATCTGAATTTAACCCAGTTAATCAGTGAACCTACCCGTGTTACACCAACGTGTCAGTCTCTCCTTGATTGGATACTAGTCTCTCATCCAAATAGATTCCTAAAATCAGGAATTATGTCTGACTGTTTTAGTGATCATGCAATTGTGTACTGTATATGGAAAATTAAACTGCTTAAATTACCTCCTAAACTAATTAATATTAGACTATACAATAAATTAAATTTAGATTATTTTATTAATGATATAACTTCAATCAACTGGGATAGGTATCAGTTAATTCCTAATGTTCAAGATGCGTGGGATTTTTTACTTTCTGAATTGAATACAGTTATTGACAAACATGCTCCTCTGAAAACTATTAAAGTAAAAGGTAGGCACCTGCCTTGGATAAGTGCTGATTTAATTAGACTTTTCAGGCAGAGAGATGCTGCCTGGGCCACATTTCATAAGTCTAAAGAACCCTGCTGATTGGGATGATTATAGGAGGTTACGAAATTTAAGTAAAACTATGACTAGAAATGCCAAATCTAATTATTACAAAGAATCTCTTATTGAAGACTTATATAAAATCAATAACTAATGCATCTGTTAAATCTGTACCTAAGCAAATTAAAGTTAATAATGAACTTCTACAAGAACCTCTTTTAATGGCCCAGGCCTTTAATACTCACTTTTCATCAGTCTCTTCTATATTACCTGAATCATCTATTTGTGGTAATTTACAACCTAATAAATCATTGACTATTAACAGTATATTTTCTTTTAGGCTTATCACACCTGTTGAGGTACAGAATGTTATTAATGATCTTAAAATGAGTACGGGTTCTGGGTTGGATGGTATCGAAGCTAGATTCTTAAAATTATCATCTCATGTACTTATGTATCCTTTATGTGATCTTTTTAATATGTCTTTGTCTACCTATGAATTACCCAATAGCTGGAAATGTTCACGCATTATTCCTTTACATAAAGGAGGCGAGGCACTAGATTTGAACAACTATAGACAAATTTCTATTATTAGTTCTGTTGTTAAAGTGTTCAAAAAATTAATTTATAATCAATTGTCATGTTATCTTAATGAAAATAATATCCTTTCACCTTTTCAGTCTGGTTTTCGTTCTAATCACTCTACAACTACTGCACTGCTAAAACTAACCAACAATATTCTTACCGCCTCTGACAATTTGGAACTAACTGGTGCTATTTTCATTGATTTAACAAAGGCTTTTGATTTGGTCAGTCATTACATTCTTCTAGATAAACTTTACGCTATTGGCCTTTCACGCTCTGCATTACTTTGGTTTAACTCATACCTTCACAAGAGAAAACAATGTGTTGTTATCAATGGGATCAAATCTGACACTAACTCAGCAGTGTGGTGTGCCTCAAGGATCAACACTTGGTCCACTTCTTTTTTCCATATTTATTAATGATCTTCCTTCTATTTGTAAGTGTTCTGTTCAGCTTTATGCTGATGATACGGTTATATACACTTCACATACAAGTTTAGTACAGATTGAAACAGACTTACAGTCTGATTTTAATAACTTACAAAACTGGCTTGCTGTAAATAAGTTACTTCTCAATAAAACCAAAACACATACTATGATTTTTGGCACTCGACAGAACATTAAACTTAAATACAAATCACATTTATTTCGTATTTCTTGTCTTGATGGCATTACGTTGCAGAAAGTTGACCATATTAAATACCTAGGCTTATACTTTGACTCTGAACTTTCTTTTAATTATCATATTAATCATATTGTACATAAATTGAATTATAGTCTTAGTCTTCTTTTCCGTTCACAAAACTGTTTTCCATTTAAGGTCAGAAAAAGAATTGCCCTTCAACTTATATTGCCAATAATGGATTATGCTGATTCAGTGTACTGCATTGCTTCTAATTCCTCTCTTACTCCTCGAGTTTATAATAGATTGTGTAGATTTATTCTTAACTGTGCATTTACAACTCATCACTGTATAATGTATGAACTTCTTGACTTGCCCACACCATTTATAAGAAGACAGATTCATTGGTTGCACTTTGTCTTTAAATGTGTTCATTTCAATTATCCTATTTATTTAAAACAGTTTTTGGTTCCTTTTTCCTCCACTCATTGTTTAAGACATACTGTACAGCTTTTCTTTTCAGTACCTCATGTTTCTAAGTCTAGATCAAAAAATGCTTTTATGTTTAAAGCACCATCTGATTGGAATAATTTACCAGTAAATATTCGTTCGATTTCAACTTTCAGACTGTTCAAACATGCCTTGTCAATTCATTTTCATACTAACTGTACATGTAGACTTTAATTCTCTCCAGTCGTATCTCATTCTTCACTTTTCTTTTCTTATTGAACCACTTAATCACACTCTTTTCACAGTAACGTTTGGTTATATGTTGATGTATCATTATTCCCTGTTATTTATTATGTAGTAATTGTAGGCTCTGTGTGTGTTTTTTTTTTTTTTTTGTGTGTGTAATGTTTTGTTTATTATGTTTGTATGTCTGTAATATTATTTTTGTTGCATTTTGTTCAGGACCCCCTCGAAAACGAGATGGTACATCTTAAGGGGTTATCCTAATAAAAGAATTTCGAATATTAAAATGCTCCTCCTGCAGCAAGTGCAACGATGTTTTATTCTTCCCGAATACGAAGGATGAATGAGATTATTCTTAGTACTGACCAAGCCTGAGGAAACCTACTGCCAATTAAATATTAATAAAAGTGTGTTGGCTTAAAATACATTGGGATAGAAGACAGACTGAGCTGTTACAGGGCAGTCAATTTATTAAAATAAATAAGTAATACAAAATCACCTTTTAAGTCACATTAACAAAATCAGCTGAGCTCTGCCTGCTCTCTTGATGCACATGTGGGAAAATTGTGTAGAATAACTATGATTCATATTGTAGAGGATACCTCTCTTTTTTTTCTGTGCAGCTTGATCAAATCTAGTGGGACCGGCAGATTCACTGAGTCATGCTTTGATATTATTACTGACCTATATTCAGCAGCTGTAGCTTGTCCACACAATTTTATACCATCTGTTGGTTGGGTAGCTGGGGACTTGTGGCCTTTGTAGAGCATCATTTATTATTTTTAAGACAAACACTGTGTCTACGTGCCCTGAGACACATTCAATTCTGCTGGTTTGACATTAGAAAGTGGAACATACTGACAGCATACTGGTTATGTTATATATATATATATATATAAAAATACATACATACATACATACATACATACATACATACATACATACATACACACACAACCGGTCAAAAGTTTTAGAACATCCCAATTTTTCCAGGTTTTTATGAAATTCATGCAGTTCAATGTCTTATTTTACTCTGAAATGAAAGAATAGAACAAATGAAGAATTGAAGTTAAAAAAGAAATCATGGAATCAATTTATAAACCAAAATGTATTCTAAATTTTTGACTCATCAAAGTAGCCCCCTTTGGCAGATATAACAGCTGAACACACTCGTGGCATTCTTTCTCCAATGGAAATCAAATATTCTTCAGAAAGTTCTTCCCAATTCTGTTGCACAAGTTCCCATAAATGTGTGGCACTTGTAGGTTGCTTTGCTTTCACTTCTCTGTTCATCCCAAACCAGCTCAATGGGGTTTAAGTCTGGTGACTGTGCTGGCCACTCCATGTTTTTAAGCTTACCATCTTGTTCTTTTTTGCTAAGGTAGTTCTGGCATAGCTTGGACTTATGTTTTGAGTCATTATCTTGCTGTAGGATGAACCCCTGACCAACTAGGCGCATACCAGAGGGTACTGCATGGCGCTGCAAAATGCTGTGGTAGCCGTTTTGGTTCAGGGTGCCTTTTACTCTGTACAAATCACCGACCCTGGATCCAGCAAAACAGCCCCAGACCATCACGCTTCCTCCTCCATGTTTGACAGTTGATGTCACACACTGAGGAACCATCCTTTTGCCTACTCAACGGCATACAAAAATCCTGCGTGATGAACCGAAGATTTCAGATTTTGATTCATCAGTCCATAACACCTTCTTCCAGTCTTCAGTAGTCCATTGATGATGTTTCTTGGCCCAGGCAAGCCTCTTTTCTTATTCTGATGTCTTAGCAATGGCTTTCTTGCTGCAACTTGACCTATCAAACCTGCAGCTCCAAGTCTTCTCTTTACAGTTGAAACTGAGACTTGCTTATTACGACCACTATTAAGCTGTGCTTGAAGCTGTTGTCCTGTGAGCCGCCTCTCACGCAAGCTGTTGACTCTCAGAAACTTGTCTTCTGATTCTGTTGTGGCTTTGGGTCTGCCAGACCTCTTCCTGTCAGAGTTTCTAAGTGCCTTTTGATGGTGAAGAATACTGTACTCACTGACACCTTGACTTTCTTCGCAATTTCTCTGTAGGAAAGGCCAACATTCTTAAGTGTTATGATGGTCTGTCTCTCTTCCATTGTTAATTGCCTTTTTCCCGCCATTTTTATAGCAACACACTACTTTCTGCAGTACAATACTGTTCAAATAATGCGCACGAGGGTACGGTACCAGTGTGTTCCAACAATACGTTTATACAAACAGAGGGAGTTGTAAGTAATCTAGAAAAGTTGGAACACTTGTGGGAATTGGTAGCACCAACTTTCAAAGCTTGATCAACCTCCATTGCCGCAGAACAGCTTTACATCGTTAACCCATTTCTTGTTCCCTGAAAAAGGCCTTTATGCAAAATACTGAAATGTACATTATTTTTCAGTTTTGGGTAACCTTACTTTTTTTTTTTAACCTCAGGCAGTTCACCTACAATCAAAATCCTGGCACCACTAGTGGTTTGGCCTCACATAATACTTACATAATAACTTGTGTGCTCATATATAACACATGGGATAACTTCAATATACACGGCATATGCGTCATTTAAAAAGATTCTTTTAAACTGCACATCAGTCATGTTTTTTCTGATGTGGTCTCTTTTGCTTCAGCCTTTGAGAAGATGTGAGATTTGGAGGACGAGCACAAAATGCAGCTATCTTCTCTCTCACAATGACAGTGCACTCAAACCAGACTCCTTCAAACTAGACGCTCTGCCAGTTCACAGCTCCATCGTCTCCTGCCTCCAAATTTCACAGTCAACCTGTCAAGTGAAGTTTCTCTCTCATTTGAAAGAGAATGAAAAGCATTAGCAGGTGACGGGACTTTCTGTACTGCTACCCCATCCAAATGCGTTCTCCATGTTGTTCAAGACAAGATACCGCCTGCTCTCTGAAAGCTGTGTAAAAACACTCACTGATAATGGGGAGCCTGATAGTTGGGTACACAAATCAAATGTCTGGTCCTTTTCATCTTGGAGTAGATTGGCAACATATAGAAAAGACCAAAAAAGAAAATTCCAGCATTCCAGGGAGACTTCAAACAAGAAGGCATACAGTGCTGTTGCATGTTTTAAAAACAAGGTTTACAGAATCATAGAGGCACACATAATGTATTGAATACCATATAAATCAAGGTTTATTCTAGCCTTTAACACCTCCTGTCCATTGAGGATTATGAAGGTACAATCTTTTCAAGAACATTAACTCTACTACAGAACAAAGACAGATAAGTGTGTCAGAGTGAGAGTTCTACATAGCTCACAGTCATCTGACTGTAAAACAAGATACGTAGCAATCGCAAAATTAAATATTTCTAAGTCAAGATTTAATTTGATTTGATTTTAGAGCGAAATTTGGGAACATGTGGGATGTATCACACAAAGGACACTCAATACATGAAGCTTAAAGAGAGTGACTGGCTCCTGGCTAATGTCTCTCATTGTATGTTTTTGTGGCTTTGACTGTGACACTGTGTGTGGGTCTTGTCTCTAGGGTTTTTAAAACATTACAAATGCAGCTGCAGGGAAAAGACAAGGTATTTTTTCTAATACTGAACTTTTCAGTGGCAGGATGTGCTCTGAATGCAGCTAGTGGGAGGATGCATTCTCCTGCATAATGCTCGGTCCATTAGCACTAAAACAGAGTGGGAGCTGAGAGCCCTCTATGCTCGACACAGGACACAATGCATCGCTAATACCAAGTTTGAAAATGAAAATATTACAAAGTCCACAGACTAATGGCTAACAAGCCAGCTCACTGGGCTAACAAGCTGGTAGCAGATGTGTTTCTCAAATGTTCACTTCGGCAGGATTTTCTTCTAAAGTAAACACTTAATATACTGACAGTGTAACCATGCTGGTTTGTTTTGGGGTGCAGTGTAGCAGCACAGATGGATTTCTCTCTTCTCTCTAGTGAATTTCCAGCAGATTCTCTTATTGCCCTGAATAAAAGACAACCCTGATAATAAATTGAACACAAACTACTTCCATTGAAGCATAGAGCAAATCCCACATTTGTCAAGCTTGTCTCTCATTCACATATTCTCTCCTGTCAGGCTCTTGGACGCAGTCAAAATCTTTGGCTGTTAGGTCTTTTTGAGCTTCCCATCATGAAATTCTGTTACACCTATAAATTTCACCCGCTTGACAGACGATTTGGTTCTTAGTTTGCATTTGCTGTAAAGATGTTGGGAGATGCTGTCGACTCGTTAACTCGTTGTTAATATTGCGTACCCCCCCCCACCCCAGTCAATACTACACATTTTATTTTGCAATGTAATGCTTGGATTTGTATCCAGAAGTTGCACCTGATATAACCAGCCCCCACAGTTTGAGAAAAAAATAGACCACCACTGACTGGGTGGATGGCAATATCCTTGAGATCCCCAACACTTTTAATTTCCTTTTTAAAAAAAAAAAAAAAAAAAAAAAACTTGAAAACTCCTTCATGTCCTTCATGACAATGCACACATTCATACACCCATGCTGGCCTATGAAAGTTTTTTTTTTTAACATCCCTTAAATTTGAACCGGTGGCTGTGCATGCTAAGAGGCACGATCCACTGCTATGTTGTGTGTTTTTAAAAGAGTGTGTTTGGGCACACAGGAACAACATTAGCAGGAGATTCCCAGGGTTAGAAACCCATTGAGCCAGTACAGTAGCCGGGCAGAGATACAGATCTGTTTGGAGATGCTGGTGCCAACTGGAGTCTGGCAGGAAAACTACAACTCCACTACTAAAACAGCTTACACAGAACGCTTACATCACCAACATTTACAGTATGCAGACTAAGCATTACTGTCTCACATGCATACACAAATACTTTCCAGTGATGACATACTTATTTCCCAACTTTTTACATCATGACAACCATGTTGTCCAACAAATTACGAAAAAAAGACACTATATGATATATATGTATATATTAGTAGGGGTGTCCTGATGTTTTTTGGCCGCAATATGAATCCTTTAATGTTGGGTATCTGCTGATCCGATACTTACATTTACCTAAATGTTGATTAAATAGGTTTCTGACATATTGAAATAATACCTGTAAACTACTAAATTTGGCATACCTCACAAACTTTTTGATCCAAATCCCTGTGTTGGAGTTTTTGGAACTTAAAATACACTTAAGTCCACAGTCTCAGTTGTACAGTGATGTTACAGAGTGAAAGGTTCTGCCCACACAAACAATATTTGGCTGAGTACGAATAACAGCTGCAGAGAGAACAAAAAGGAGAATTTTGTCCCGTTATTAAGTTATGATTGGTTCTGCTGCCATTGGCATTTGTCATTTTAACTGGTGAACAGTCAAAAAATGAGAACTTGCTACCTTTATGGTTCCTACATTGCTGCTCTTAGCTCGTAGTTTAGCAAATCTGTGTATTTTGCCAATCCAGGTGTCAGAACTCAGAGTTGCACTGGTGTGCAAAAATATATTCACAGTCACAATTTTTACTCATATATGCAGTGAAATGCTGCCCGTCTGTCATTGGGGAGAGCAGCGCTACAACAGCAGTAGCAGAGTACAGTAATGAAAGGTAATGGGATTATGAACGGTTTATTTTTGCCGATACCGCAATATGCCCAGATACTGATCCTCATGATCTGCTCAGGACATCTCTATATGCATATTACATGCATAACATTTGAGGACAAAAATAATAATTTCTTAATGCATTATTAAAAGCAGATTAAAAGTAAAGATTCCCTTTTGGCTAGAGCCAAGATATCTCTACTCATAACCAAGTCATAAGATGTGAATGTGAATTTAGCAAAGAGTGATGTGTACAATTATAATCCTCAATATCACATGCAATTGGCTGAAAAGGAAAAAATAATGCCTTGAGAATTTCATTAATATGGTGGCGGTTGTTTAAAAACTTACACACACATTTACATCCTAATATGTATTTCAACTCAAATCAAATGTTGTGATTTGTTGTTTCACTCACACAGTCTTTAAAACCCTGGAGGAAACCACCTGGCTGTATGTTTATCCCAGTAAGCAGCTGCTACATGAAACCTCCCACCTGACCTTGCCTCATTTACAGTAGTCGCTCTCTCACACACACACACACACACACACACACGTCCTGTTTTGATGGTGTGGCTGGATGGAAAACAGTGAAGTAGTCTAAACGAAGCAGGCATGTTTATATTACTGTCTTGGAGAAGGACGGAAAAATCAGCTGAGGAACAAAGAGCTTGAAAGTCAAGAATCCCACACACACACACACACACACACACACACACACACACACACACACACACACACACACACACACACACACACACACACACACACACACACACACACACACACACACACACACACACACACACACACACACAAAATATGAAATTTGGATGAATAACAACTGGTGTAATTATTGAGTGTTTTGTGTGCATCTTAATTATCTTAATCAGACGCTTCTGAACAAAAGTCAATATGAGAGAAAAAAAAAAACTGGTTTATAGGAGGTGTAAAACAGGAGGAATTGTATTGAAAGATCTTTACCCATTCCCAAAACTTCTTACTTAACAACTTACAAGACTGATATGAAAATACTTAAGTGTGCCAACACAAGCACACGTTTATCTCAACTGTAGGAACTAAAATGACTGAATTAATTTTTTTCCCATTCAACAAAATAGGCCAAACTTCTCAACGGATGAAACCTTCTGCATAAGTGGTTAAAGTTGTTTTGACACAAGAAAGAAACACTCAAAGTAATGACAAAGACTAAGAATCCAACTAAGTGTTTAATGCTTCAATACTTGTGACTCTTCCACAAACATCCTTCCAGTTAGAGATAGCCCAATACCATTTTTTGCTTCCCAATACCGATTCTGATACCTGAACTTGTGTATCGGCCGATACAGAGTACCGATCCGATACCAGTGGAGTCATATATTTTATTATGTTTTAACAACTGTATACTACTATCCCTGTATGGATGTGATATTATTTCTTTGTTGTCGGTCTGGCTCAGGTTAAACTCTTTGTGAAACATGAACAAATACAAACAATGAATGCCACAGAACTTTCTTTTATTCTCCAGTTTGACAGTCAGTTATAACGGAAAAAGAACAAAAATAAAACTACTTTAACGTAGATTTTCTTTAGGGCTTTATTACGTGGTATCGGATCGGTGCATAAACTCCAGTACTTCCCGATACCAATACCAGCGTTTTAGGCAGTATTTGAGCCAATACCGATACTGGTATCGGACCATCTCTACTTCCAGTGTACACACTGCTAAGGTATAAGCTGTGTTTATGGAGGATAAAAACAATGGTCTCAGAGGGCGGCCTGGTGTGCAGGGCTCAGGGTGAGAGGAGGTGGTCTTGAGCTCTGCAGTGCCACTACGAGGCGCTGTAACATAAAGTCAAAGTGGGTTCAATCTTATCAGTGTGTTTGTCCGTTCTGGGGATGAGCAGATTGTTTATTTACTCCAGACAGATCTACCAAAGACAAAGAGGACACTTCTAAATTACAGGATGAGAACAAAACATGTCCCAACAAGAGGCGACACAAAGGACTTAAAAACGGCTTATTCATGAAAACATTGCATCTTGCAACTGTGACTTAATGTCTGCCATCATGGATCACTATCTTGCAGCACTGACTCTAGATGCCAGGTACAAGGA
This sequence comes from Perca flavescens, assembly GCF_004354835.1. Lineage (NCBI taxonomy): Eukaryota > Metazoa > Chordata > Actinopteri > Perciformes > Percidae > Perca > Perca flavescens. The sequence continues at coordinate 21,206,978 of NC_041339.1, read as the reverse complement.
TGGTTCTAAGGGGTTTGTGGCTGCTTGATTTTGTACAATGGAAACAATTATCTTATAATGAATGGGGGGGGGCAACACCTAAATGTTTTTTTAACACGACAGCAGAGTTTTAAGTTTTATTCAAAGCCCAGACAGTTGCATCGTGCAAGCAGCACATTAGAACTTCAGCATACGCTGTCTAGACCAGAGGTGTCAAAAGTATTCACATTCATTACTCAAGTATAAGTATAGATACTAGGGTTTGAAAAGACTTCTGTAAAAGTTGAAGTATCAACTCAAGCTTTTTACTCAAGTAAAAGTGTAAAAGTACTGGTTTCAAAACTACTTCAAGTGTAAAAGTATAAGTAATGTAAGGGAGAGGAAAATGCCATTAAGGACAAAAGCTTAGCCCCTACAGGGGCCTATAGTGCACTAGGCTACCCCACCTCCAGAAAAAAACATTTTTGTAAAGGCCATAATGACTATAATGTTATATTAAAATCATACCTGCAAACTCAGAAGGGCTGAAAAAGGTTACATTTCTCTCTCTCTCTCTCTCTCTCTCTCTCTCTCTCTCTATATATATATATATATATATATATATATATATATATATATATATATATATATATATATATAAATAAAACAAAGGAGCACCCCTTGTTGTATTGTAATTGTATTTGTCTGTTCAAAAATATTAAAGAATAAAAAGTTGATGAATGGCTTGTGTATTACTAAGGCCACAGGGTCAAAATTAAATGATTTATTAAAAATGTAATAACAATAACTTATAACAATAACTTATTTCAGGTTGAGTCTGTGTTTTCAGACAACGGCAGCTACAGCCTGGTGTTAGAATCCTCTACAGTGAAATACAGACACACTTTTACACCGTTTAGCTGTCAGCATTTTAACTGTGTTTACTCCAGCTGCTAGCTAACGGTAGGCTAACGTTACCTGCTGCCAAGTGTAACTAGCATCCTGTGCAACGATGTTTCAGTTCCCTCTAACGTCCATTTTCGGAGCATCGGAGAGAAGTGCAGGCATTTAAGTGGCACCTAAATAAGGCACCGAAATCAGCGCTACTATTCGGTCCGGTAGATAACGGTCGTTAAGGCACCGGTGGCGTATTAGCACCGGGTCTGTGCAGGTGCGATGGATCGCGTACAAACCAATAGGGTGTTGGAATGGTATACGTTTATACTTCTCATCAAACCACAATCACATTTACTCTATCCGGATGGCGCGATATATCTGGATAGGTTTTTTGAAGTATTTGTACTTCGTTACTTGACACCTCTTGTCCAGACTGATCTCATGAAGTATAAAGGGACGTAGGCCCGCAGAAAGAGGTTGGTTAGGGTGGCAGATGGGTAAAACACAGGACATTCACCCAGGAGAGCCGGGATCACGTCCCGCGTGTGCCGATTTTCAGCTGTTTTTTGTTTTATTTTTTTTAAGCTTTCCCCAATGTTTCTTTCCTAATCCCAACCATTTATTGTTTTCCTAAGCGTGTTTTTGTTGTTTCTTTCCACGTTTTTGTGTTACTAAATCCTTTCCCTGTGTTCTTTTCCTAAAGCCAACTTTTTTTTTTTTTTTTTTTTTATCGTTCTCGCGATAACAAGCAATGTGGTGACGCCACGTGGTGGGTATGTTTACATCTGCTGTATACAGCGTAGTAGGGCTGCTCCCTTTTAGTCAATTAGTTGACTAATCGGTCGTTTTGGTATTAGTCAACTAGTCATGTTTTATGCTTTTTTTCATGCTGAATGACTTATTTCCAAGAAACGTACGAGCACATCTCTGGTAAACACAAGAATTAAAGTGGTGCTTTTGCATGACTCTTTGCGGAGAAACTCAGATTTACAGATCTGTCGATTAAATTAACTAATCGATTAGTCGATACAATTGAATGAGTGTTAGTCGACTAAGAATTTCTTCAATTCGAGCACAGCCCTACAGCGTAGACATACATGTGGATAGCTCAAAATGCGTACAGATAACATGCCATTCGGCTTTAGGAAAGTGGCGTGTATGTTTACGCAAAGTCATGATGCCATGTTGCTCTGTCAATGTTCAAAGGGCTTCTACTCAGTTACATTTACGGTCACACATTCAGTAAATGAAGCCTGGAAATGATAAAGCACACTCAAGTGGGACAGAGCTGAAGCATGATACCATCCAGATTTAGGAATGTGGTTTCGTGTGTAATGAATCAACCTCCTGACTTTGTATTTGAGGTTGATCTGATCATTTACATCCCTATTCTTTTTCCAGTTTTGAGTTTAGAAATTGCCATTATTCAAACACATTTTTAATGTTTCAGGTTGCATTTCATTTATCATGAAAATCCTTGACTGACAACCATGACATGGATCATTAGAAAGGCCACTAATTGTCTCAGTTAAATGTTGCATTACAACTTTTAGATTTGTGCCTGTAGTTGGGGAATGACAGATAGATAACACTGCTGAGGTTCTTGTGAATCAGAGCAGGCATGAGAGACTTCTGATGTTCTTTCTCACTTAGAAACTGTGAGAGAAAATAACATGTGCAACTAAAATCCATCTGGGGTCAACAAGCGTGGGTGAGATTAGTATGGTGGCTTTTAAACCATTAGTGGGAAAGAGATATAAGTAATGTGGCTTCTCTCACTAATGCCATGCATAAATATAGCATATCAGCATTGCAAAATAAATCTTTGATGACCTTTACAACATTTTTAAGCAAAATAAGGCACGGACCAGCTCATAGGGAAGATACACTGAGTGACCAAAACAAGAAGACAACACTGTAATCAGTGTACGTTTCAGTCTGGCTGCTGTGGGCCTGGAACCTGACTCCGCCAGATGGATTGCTTCAAATTTGCTCGGCATATCCATCTGGGAACTTTACGTTGGAGAAATTTTGGGAAGTGGTGAAAATACTGGTTAGGTGATTGGATAAACCATCTGTCTATCACCACCTATGTTGGTGATAGACAGGCCAAATCAACCAATCACAGCGCGCAAGATCAGGACAGTCTCACGAGGGTAGGGGGCCCGACCATCTTCAAGAAATATCTGTCCAAAGATATTAAGAATCTGACCAAGCATTTCATTTTTAGTATGTAACCATTTTCCATAGAAATAGAATGAGAGTAGAACTGACATTCCTCTTCAAATCAATACAACAAGAGATAGCATAGATGGTCAGAGCTGTACCGTTATGCGTACCGTTGCCATTGCAAAGATTTGTGACCGTTAACGTCCACATAAAATGACTTCACTGGGGTGAGGTTTTGCGACAAACAAGCAGCGGAGTAGTATGAAGCATGGAGAGGTGTCTTTTGTGCACTATGTCCGTTGCCTTGATGCTAGAGAGGAATTTAGGATTGCTAGATTCCATAATTTCTACAGGTAAGTCATCAAATTCTATTTATTAAAAGATAGTGAGTGTTACACACTTTACGGCCCGACTGAAGTGCGTAGTCACCATTAGAACTAACAATCGTCATTTTCTCTTGAACTAATCAAATGACCCCGGCAAACAGTTCAATGTTCGTTTTACTTTCATTCTATTTCTGTGGTTGTGCCACACTGCCTACCTGTAGACTGGCTGCATCTCTCTTGCGATGCCTATTACTGCTTCTGGAGGAAACTGGTCAAATTCTTGGAAAAGGTCCCTGATGTTGGTCCTGTATTTCAGGTCCAGGTCAAGCTGCACTATGCGCGTCAGACCTGAAAGAAGAGCATAACACATTGATAAGGCAACATCAAATTGTAAAAAAGCGGAGATTAGACAATATTATTCGAAATGCTTAAACTGATTAACGTTTGACAAAGAACAAGCAACCTCTGAATGCTCCATGAGAGTGAATGATGAATTATCATTTATTTTAAGTTAAATAAATGACAAAAATGAGTTCTCGATTTTTTTTTAAATCATCCCAGGAAATGTACTGAGTTAACTGTGCATGTAGGTTGAATTTCTCTGATCACTAGAACATAATCCAGTGACTAACTAATCACTTTTAAAAGTCCTTCCAGGAATACATAGTGAGAGGAAATAGGGGCAGAGAGTTAAGCACAAGCTTAACACAATTAAATTGTTGCTCTGCTGTGGTGTTTTTGACCTTTTCGTTCTGTAATGTGACAGCTGACCTAAACAAAGGAAATTGCATGAAAAAGACTATAATTTGGGGGGGGGGAAATGTATAGAAAGTTGAGCTTGACTATAAAAAAGTGCACGTTTGCCAGTTGTGAGCGAACACACAGTAAAAGAACACAGTTGTGTGCAGATGAAATGGTAACAGCAGTATCCAGGATATTCGGACCCTCACTGTTCATTGTTTCAGCTTCCTATGTTTTGCCGGTAGGCATGGTGATGAAAGGATTGGGAAATACTCAGGAATAGTGTGCCAGGGGCACACCATGATTATTGTACCGATGAAAACACTTGTCAGCTCTAGATAAACTGTCAAAGATGATAGCCTCTAGTTTGAGGGCAGTAAACATTTATTGGGTGAAGGTTAGTTTGACAACAACTGCAGTATTGGTACAACTGGTGCTGAAGAACTTAAAAAGTATAATTCAACATGATTTCAGATCTGTTCAAAGCCTTGTTGAGATCCAGGAGCCAGCAAGTGTATTATGTGTGAGGTAATTATAATTACGACCGCATAAATTGTGTACTATATTTACAGGGGGGAAATGTGTTGCATCGTCCATCAAGTATGTAAACAAGAAATATTTATTAGAAGGAAAATAAAGAGACTAAACTTAAAAAATAAACGTAATTACCTACTAGTTCAGTTTATGTGTAAACAAGGCAGGGCAAATAGAATTTCACCTTCATCTTCAATGCTTCACTAATCTTGAAGCTAAGGTCCCATCTTGATTCTGTACGGTTTATCTACAACAGTTTCGTGATGTACGTCAATGGTACTTTAAAGTAATTAGAAAACAACACACAAATTATCCGTGCTAGTCTTATTCTATTGGGGCAAGGACTGTATTCAAAAGGGGCCAACAAGGAAAAACAATGGCAACCTTGGCCTCAACAAAGCCAATGAAATGCAACACAAAGATATTTGAGTGCTAGTATCTGTTGAAACAAGTGATGGAAAAAGAAGACTCAGCAGTGCGGCAGCAACCGGTTTTCTGTGCTCTCCAAACAAGGAAGTTGCCATCACAATGCCTTCATGTACTCTGGCAACAGAGAGGGGCACGTACCAGTAATCTCCGAGTGGTCAACGCTGTTTGTTTGTACTAACGGGGCTTAACTAGTGGGAGAATAACAGGAAGAGTCTGAAGTTGTTACAACAGTGTGATGTGGTGGGTTTGACGTTAGATCAATGACTCAACACAAAGTCCTGTGGAGTTTAAAGTAGGGCAGTGTTTGATCACGGGATATTATGGTTCCAATAAAAAGCTGATTACAATATATTACAAGACACTGAAGTCGCATGTTGCACTTTATCATCACGTCATAAAGCTAGTGTTTTCCCCACTGCCTTAAAGCCATCCCTCTCACCAGCATGAATGGGCAGCATGTCTCCCATAGATGCCCAATTATGTTGTGTGTAAAAGTTTGTAATCATAAAAACAGTAACTACTCATTTACTAAAGCAACCATGTCTACACTGCGATAATTTTTTTTACACCCCAACTAAAGCTGCCTGTGTGTGAGATTAAGCACATCTTGAATATTGAGGTTTTAGTTTAATTTTGGTTTCCTTTGAGGTATAGTAGTAGTACTTCTTTTTGGTTATATATATATAAAAAAAAAAAAAAAAATATATATATATATATATATATAACCCACAGGCCCTTTTTCCTATGTAGTTTGCCTCTTTGTTTGTGTTTGTAATAATCTATGTTCTTTATAAATAAAATTACATTTAACTAATTCTCCATTTTGAATAATCATTTCGTTTTGAGGTGATGAAAGAAGTTGGTTATAATGCCACCTCTGTTATAAATTGTCTGCCTTCATAACAAGAGGGACATCTGACATGCAAAAAAATGGCTTGTATGCTTATCGTTACAGTAATAAAAGTTGTACTAATGCTCACAGTGATAAAACCCATTGTTTAAAAACAGCATATGTCCATTGCAAAACCCTTTCATGATAAGCAGAAAAATTATAATCTTGAAAACTGTGAGAGATTCTTCAGTAGCTGTCAATTAATGTATGTGCACTTCAGGCTTGACAGCGTTCTTTGTTTATAGAAAGCTGGGTATGAGCCTGAGGAGACGAGAGAAAGAGAGAGAGCGAGAGAGAGAAAGAAAAGTTGACAGAAGGTGCATTTCTCTTATTTGCATCTCGTTCTCTTAATTTCCTCTCAGCAAGAATTAAAAGGTGAAGAAGAAGCAACAGGTTTTTATGGTGAAATAAAACTTCCTACACAGACTATTGTCTTTCTGTAGTGCTGCTGGTCACTTTTGATTGGTGCACAGCTGTCCTATACTGTATTGTTGTCAATTCTAGGTCTTATAAGGATAAAGAATATTGACAAACAAAATGGATAAGTAGAAATAAAGGTGGTTAAATTAAATCTTGGCCAGGTGTGTGGGTGTTGTAAATGTATTGCTGGGATAATGTTGTTAGGGTGGCTAAGAGCTTGCCTGAGGCTCTGGTCTGATCAGAGTAAACCTCAACTCAGCCACAGTAACAAAACAACAGAGACACTGTTATCCAACATCACATTTTTTTCAGGATGAAAGTAGGTCATCCTCATTAAGCCCTAATATCAGTCTTGATGTGAGCACTTATGGCCTGTTTGTAAGGGTCATTGTTGTCTGCTTTCATCAACATTCACTGGGAAACACCCTGCCTTTCTCAAAGGAAGGGATTGCTTGAAATTAATTCTCACCCTCGTTATGTATGCAAAAATTGATGTGTTTCTGCTGCAATAATAAACTGTCCACGGCTGTTTGCAGTAAACAGGGTCCTCTAGTCACAAGCACTGGTTAGAAAATGCTCTAGGAATGTAAATTGAAAAAGAATTGAGACAGCTAGCTAGACTATCTGTCCAATCTGAGTTTTCTCTCGCACGACTATTTTGCAGCGTCTCTGTGCGGAGTTTAGCACCGCCCATGACGATTCTGACTGGTTTAAAGAAATGCCATTAAACCAGAGCACGTTTTCCTCCCATCCCCAAATGCTGTGTGAAGTAGTAGCCAGATTCTCCTTCAGCGCGCTTTGGAGGAGGGTCTGGCAAAACAAGACTAGCGACAGTATGACTACCTAGCTAAGCTACACTAAGACACCGGTCCAATCAATTTAAACCATGAAAATGATATAATTCATATTTATCACAGCTTTTTTTTGTCTTGTTTATGGAAACTTTGAATCAAAGTAGAGAGTTTCTGTCCGATATGTTATTAGGTGTCATTGCGAATTCTAAGGATTTAAAATGTTGCGCATGTGCTTTTCAACATGTGTCAGTCAATCAGTAGGGACATTGACTCTCCACTAGTGAGAGGAAGTCAGGATATACAAATTTAGCTCTAGCGCTATCCACTCCACCATTGCACTAATGTTCAATCCTGGCATGTTATGTTATATCAATAAATCCATGGGGAATAGTTATCAGCTCTGGAGACACAGGTGGGAGGTCAGATTATAGCAGGGGTATCTACATAAGGGTTTAATAAAGTGTGATTAAACTAAAGTATGTTTTGCTGCTTCATCTTGGAATTTCACTGGGAGGTGAAACCGATGGCTGCCAAAGGGGGCAAATGAAGATAGAAACTAAAAACTATTGCAATGAATTAGCATTTTTGACATCCATCTGCTGTGTAATTTTAGGCCTGTGTGACAACCAATAGTTTAGCTACTACCTCACTTCTAGGTATCTTTTTTCTTTTTTTTTACTTTAGCAAAGCAATTCACACATCAGCAGTGCCACTTCTACCTGAGGTGGAAAATAGAGATTGTAGGAGAGACTCAAGTCCCAGCATGTTGAAACCTCTAGAGGGGATGGAACATGGTTCTCTACGTACAAAAACCGTGTTTCTTAGGAACCTTATTGTTTCCATTGTGCAATTTTATTTGTCATCCTCTAAAGGACAGATGGTGTGGAAATAGAGTCCTCTTTTTAAAGCCATTTGTCTACTTACTGCTTTTAACATTGTCACATATATAGTATATAACATTTATATTTAAATGTCTTCCTTTAGCAAAGATTGTGATATATTATTGACAGCTGTTATGGAATATCTAATAGCTATTTAGCTTATCCTATTAAAAATACAGTTAATACAAAATATTGTTTTAATGACAAAAATGTCAATAGGTCTAGTAAAAATAAAAATACAGACCTCACAAACATTTTATTTCCTATTACTGTTGTGCAAACACTTTTATATTCAGACTGTGTAGCTGGCTTAACACTGAACCTCAAACGCTGACATTTCTACTTCTTCCGTCTCTTTTGACAACCAAATTAAACTCGCTGAAATCACGTCTCCCACTTTGCAAGTTAAAGGATGTTAAAAGTCCAGTCCTCCCACTTGCAGCTGCTATTTGTATTTATGGACATCACATTTGTTTCACTGTCTTTAATCACAAATTATTTTCTGTCTGCAGTGAGACTCGCTGAATGACGAGTTTCAGGAAAATAGTACGCCCCCACTCTTTCAATGTTAAGACAACCACATTATGCCCTTTAGAGATAAAAAGGATTCTTTAAATATAAATCAATGTGTGACCACTTGGACACAAAGCAGACGGATGGCACATGGGGTTAATCAATAAGCATTTAAAGTACACGTGAGACACAGTTAGCGGCAGCAGCCGCCCGCCTCCACGCAGCACGGAGTCCAGCTCTCAAATCCAGGAGATGCAACTCTGGACTGGCTGCTATATACTTGGCCAGTTTGTCAGTCGGGGGGATCTCACGTGAACGGCTTTTCACTGTGTCTATTGTTGTTCTGTTCAGACTAATAGATGTTAATTGTTATTGAGGCTTTTGTGAATGAATATTGAGGCACTTGTTAACTACCTGGAGACTGGGCCAGATACAGTTTTGCTTATTGATTGTCGCACACACACACACACACACACACACACACACACACACACACACACACACACACACACACAAGGAGCAGGGGCGGCGGTTTTATTTTCATTTTGGTTTCCTTTGAGGTAACGTAGTAGTAGCTCTATTTTTAACATCCACAGGCCCATTTTCATTTGTAGTTTACCTCTTTGTTTTTGTTTGTTATAATCTAAGTTCCTTGTAAATAAAATAACTTTATTTTACTAATTTCACATGGTTTTATGTTGCTTCCCCTAGCGCGAGCTGGGTCGTAACAGACAGCATCAGACACACACTTCCAGCTCATACAAGAGACTGCTCGGAGGGAGAAAAAAACGTTCACACACAAAACAGCCGATGCCACATGGTCAATACTGTATATTTAAAATCCAGTCAAAACAACTTTGTGCTTCACCACAAATTACTTTTCAGAGTCAACAGCTGAGCGAAAACCACACACTCAAACACCCTTTTGGTCATTTAACAGCAAATGACTGGTGAAAAAAGTTGTTCTTATGAGTTATTGTTGTAACATTTTAAATAAAATCATTTAAATGTAATTATATGACCTTAGCAATAAACAAGCATTTCTGTAATCTTTAATGTTGTATGTATTTTTTGTTATTTAAGATAAAATACTATTTCAGTTGCATATTTGATAAGAGGACACATCTGCTGTTTTGCAGTTTATCTAAATAAAAGGAAAATTTTTCAATCATTTCATTCTGAACCTAAAATCGTGAATCATATTGAATCGTGAGTTGAGTGTATCGTTACATTACTTCTGAGAATTGTAAATAGCATACTTAGATGTGCTAAAAAAAATCCTTAAAGAAAACCTGAGTTTGACCACAGCCTTCAAATGTGGACATTCAGCATCGTTCTATGGTGGAAAGCTAATAAATGAAGAAATTCAGCTTCCAGATCACGCAGATGACGGTGATTCCCAGTACTGCAGTGTTTATGAAAACAGTTTAATGCATGGAACTGCTGAACTCTTTGCTTCAGAGTGAAAAACAAATCACTACATCCACTGTTCATGATTTGTCAACCCCTATTTAAATCACAACTTTAAATAAACTTCAAAGAACAAAAATGTGATGATCTAAAGTGTTCACATCGTACCCGCTGTGCACCCTGAGTTAAAGTTTAAAAACCTAAAATAGGATGGTGCTCTGCTGTCTGTAAGACGGAGACTTCAGCTTCATATGTGCGCCTCTGGGAACTACTGATTTAGAAGCCCATTGTTTTGGGTCATTTGTGGACTGATGCCCCACGCAGCACATCCACTAAAGTGAACAACAACAGAGGAGATCGCCATCGGTCAGACCCAACACAGGGGGCACTAATGTGGGCAGCAATGACAGAACACATCCTTTCTTCCTCACTCCCCAGGGTCTCTGCAGAATCCCACGTGTCTGTTAGATACCTGCCCAGCCTTTTCCAGCTGTGCACCAGCAGTGAATCAAAGTGAATTTAAATTTAAGTATGGTCTGCCAGAGAATAAAATCAGAATTCTCATTGTAAAGCTATATACAGTAACATACAGTATTTATTTAAAAAAATATGCTTTTCTTAGAGGCAATGCGTAGGCCTTTGTTACGCCAACAGGTAAATAAAGTATTTTAATAACTGACCGCTACACACAATTTCCTCCCCACAGAAAGCGATATATTGAAACTTTAAGGAACAATTCTTGTTCTCAAATTTGAAGGGTAACTCCAAAAACAAATTACTTGTATTAAAAATACAATATTGCAATCTGCTGTCACATTTATGTTGAATGACATGGAGTGGATTAATACACAGAAAAATACTTAACATCAATCAAATCTAAGTTTTTAATGAGTCAGTTAAAGTTTGTTTACATCAATAGTGTCTGTACATATGTCAGTTGAAAAACACCCAACATGTACTTGTCAACTATGGGCCATTGTTTCTAGAAGGAAATCCCAGAGACACATTTCTCAAAACCTCTGCAAATAAACTAAAACTATCTACATCTATAGAGAAAATATGCATCAGTGATTAAAATTACAGCAAGTCATCAACACCTATTAGGGATATTTGGACTCTACAGAGTTGATTTAATCAGACAATCATTGATCAGCCATAGCTCTAAATCTAAAGTTAAATCTGTGGTTATTTAACTGACAAAAAAATGTGACAAGATGTGCTCTTCTTACTTTCAGGCATGATATGATGCATGGCAACAGAGAGGAAGAAGATGGCGTCGCTGTAGTAAGCCCCAGAGCCAGCGCTGAAGTGCTTCTGCATGGCCTCCACAATAGGGAACAGCTTCTGTGTGAGAGCCACCACGTCATGGAACAACACCTGCAGATCAACACAATGGAATTATGTTAGTACAACAAAATACCAACTGCAGTAGAGCTGTGAAATATTAGGAACCACTTAAGATTTGTATGAGCCTATTGGTAGGTACATATAAATCTCTGATTTGACCATAAACACGGAAAGTGCACTACAGACAACTACTTGTCTCGTGCAACCTCTCAAATAAAGCTTTGAATGTCCACAATTAGTAAGAGAACCATGTTGTCTTAAAGTGATGGTTCAGAGTAATTTCACCCTAGGGTCCTTTGCACCATGACCTCGAGCCAAACACCCCCCAGAAGCTTTTTTCAGCTGGGTCGAACATTGGGAGAGTTAGCGTAGAGTAGCGTTATCAGCTGAATAGCTTAGTGCAGGGGCTAATGGATCCAGTGATGTATCTCGTAAATGACCCCGCTAATAATGCCCGAAATGATACCAAACTTCTGCAGTAGTACAAATAGGTTATGTACTCATAAAACGATGGATTGTAAAGCTTGTAAGTACACCAGAAGTGTATGTAAATAACACTTGCCTGCTGGCTTCTGCTCTCTGCTGTTGTTACTGCTGTAAGACGAGTGCTTAGGGCCGTCTACAAATTACAACACCGAAAAGAGATGCAACAAAAATATTTATTAATTAAACTTTTTTTTAAAGTAACTGCTGTAGTATAACTAGCAGGAGACAAGTTATAATTGAGGTAAGTTTGGAGACATTACCTTATTTAATCAATAAATTAATAAATATTTTTTTTGCATCTCTTTTCGGTGTTGTAATTTGTAGACGGCCCTAAGCATTCATCTTACTGCCCGTTAGGTAGCAGCAGCAGCAGAGACGAGAAGCCAGCAGGCAAGTGTTATTTACATACACTTCTGGTGTACTTACAAACTTTACAATCCATCGTTTTATGAGTACATAACCTATTTGTACTAGTGTAGAAATTTGGTATCATTTCGGGCATTATTAGTGGTGTCATTTACGAGATACATCACTGCATCCATTAGCCCCTGCGCTAAGCTATTCAGCTGATAACGCTACTCTACACTAACTCTCCCAATGTTCGACCCAGGTGAAAAAAGCTTCTGGCGGGGTGTTTGGCTCAAGGTCATGGTGCAAAGGACCCTAGGGTGAAATTACTCCGAATCATCACTTTAACAAAGAGAAAAATAGATATAAGGGTAAATAAATATTTTTTGTAACACACTAGCCTTAAAAGTTATTATGATATATCATATGATGGTCAGACGCTCTTATTGATCTACAACCCAAATTCCATTAAACGCTGTCTTCTTGTGTCTGAGTTTCCTGCCTCTCAGTGCTCCTCCTCTGAGTTTTAAAATCACATGGCAGCTGTGAAGCAGCAGTCTCTGCTCTGATCATGTACAGTAGATATATCTACAGATTACTGAAAGAGGATTTTTTTTAATATATATATTTATATATATATTAAGTACTGATTATCATGAAAGCTTTCCTGCAGGAGGAAACATCAAATGTGTTGGTTTAGGACAAACTATTTCTGAGAAAAATCTTGCCTTTTCTGGTTAATCCAGACATCAGTAGGTGTGCATGTTAAAGGCTTGAAACAAAACCTGGACAATACGGCTGTCGTATTATAAATCAGGCCCATGTGCCTCGATGGGCAAACACCATTTAATGATCCCTTGCAGATTAAGGTAAGCGCTCGGTCGTTTGTGGAAATCAGTGCTGTCCTGGAGTGCTGTTGGTAATGATGTAATGGCACATAAATCACTGCCGTGGGTAGAATTAGTGATATTGCTATAAATAATTCTCACTAACTGGGACTGCAATGGACACATTTTTTATTGTATGGGTTTATTAGATTTCCATAACTCGTCCAAAAAGACTTACGGTGGTAATACAAGCTGCATTACAGTGTTAATATCAGAATCTGCGTCTCATTTCCACTTTTTGCTGCTCTGGTTTCCATGTTTCTCTATGCAGAATAAAACTTTCAACTACAAAGCTAATGCTCAGTGTTTGCATTATGACATCTCACTGTCAATCACAATCAATTAAAGAGACAAACCACAGGAAGACAAATTAAGTGAAAAATAATTATGGATTTCGCTGCAATGAATATCGCCTTGGTGAAACAGGATTAACAACAACTATGGATAAAGGAAATTAGTTAAGGACAGACAAACCTAATTCCCCCTTTCATGGCATGTATATTTCTAAAAGATTCTTGTATATTTTATAAATTGTTTTGTAATGGCTTCCCATTTCATTCCACAATTCACGGAGAAAAGTCAGGTAAACCAAGTTTACTACTTTCCCTAAATGGCCACAATAAATAATGCAACTAGTGGTTAAAAAAATAGATTGACATATTTCTAACAGTGTGATTTGCTCAACATTTGATCGATAGAAATTAGTTGATACAAAAGACTCTTACTGTGTGTCTTTTGAGGTTAGTTTCTATTTTATTCTTGAGTTGGATGATAACTAAAAAACATCAGTAAATGGGGAAAGCTTGCCATGGGAGCAGCTATGGATATATTCACTCTTGTAGCTTGCACAAGAAGACCAAGTTATATATTCATCTGTGCCACGTAAAATATCACTTTTAGATGCTTTAAAATTGAGAACGAAGCATTAATGGTCCAAATGTTATACATATTTACTGTATTAATTCCAAAAATGACCCCAATGCGTCATCAGATATTAAACATGCTAAGTTGAAATACTATCTTTTCTGACCACAATGCAAATGCCAGTATTTTTTCCTTTTAAAATTTCCATTCCATTACTGAATTTTATGTTTTGGCCTGTGTGTTGGTATCAACTGCCCAGTTTGACAGCCAGGCCGGGTTGCCAGATATACCTGTAAAAACATAAACCCAGCGCGCTACAGCTGTAACGTTAGTACAGCCATGGAAGCAGCAAACAAACAAACAGGATCAACGGAGATAGATTCTACCTGACCAAAAAAAATTGCATATTTCTAACAGTTGCGTGACCAGAGACGTAACAAACCCCGGGTATATTTTGGGACATGTATTTGAAAGATGGAGACAGCTTAAAGCCCAAAAGGTCGCTGAGTTGGCTAATTTCCTCCTGAACAGGTATCTAAGCATTAGCTTTAGGCTAATTTATCACGGCTACAAGGGACGGGCATTTAATGTCATTTCAACATGCATGTACTCACATTGAATTATATAGCTAGAGAACCCAAGTTGGTTACTTGCAAAAACAGTTGAGACACAGCCAGTAAAGTGATCTCGACTGGTCCTGGCTAACGCCGCCATGCTAACCCTGCTAACTGCTAACGTTACCGGAGGACTAGGACGACTATCTCCAGTATTTTGAATTTGTACTGCAGTAACTATTTTAAACACTAGCTGTCAGTATTACATATTACACCTTTAAATATGGCCATTCCTTGTGCAGCATTCACTTCGATAAAACGGATCGAAACCAGATGAGTTAACCGACTAACCAGCCTTGAAAACAGAGGTGCTTGAACACATAATTGAAGCTCTGCTGTTTTGAAGTAGCAGCAAAGTTTAAGATCCTAAGTACTAGTTACTATTTTATACTTAGGAGCTGTGGCTTGTGAGGGAATAGTTAAAGACCCTCCCTTCTCTAGGAGTTGAATACAAATTAATTCTCAGCCTGTCAGAAACATCTGTTGATTGTTTTAAACACAGAAAGGGATTTGACGTTTGGCAAAAGGTTGCAATCAAGTTAGAAAATTGATTTACAAACTACTGCTGCTTAACATTAACGTTTTTTTCAGTAGGCACTCCCCACCCCATTCTAGATTTTAAAAAGGATCACAGATTATTGGACACACTGACAAGCGCAAAGTAGCCCAACATCATTATTTATCCAGTGATAAAATAAATACTGTTCTGTTTTCTAAACGTCTGATACTTTTGGCATTCACTAGTGTATTTGGCCAAATATTATTATTAGCTCACAAACAAAACTAGCTGCACAAAGTTGACTTAAGAGGCTGGACACAATTGGCAGTCATTGGCAAATTGTGCTGGTTTTCAGTCGTCCGAGACATCAGTTCTGAGCAAAATTTCCTTTTTTGACTGTTGTGGCCAGGCTTGCTTCCCGTAACTTCTACTGAACAACAGATAATAGGGGGGAAATTGGGATGTTTAAGCCTGTATATACACTTAAATACAGAAATAGCAGCAGTAAAAGCTGAATACATACACTACTGGTCAAAAGTTTTAGAACACCGCAATTTTTCCAGGTTTTTATTGAAATTCATGCAGTTCAATGTCTTATTGTACTCTGAAATGAAAGAATAGAACAAATAAATAATTGAAGTTAAAAAAAAGAAATCATGGAATCAATTTATAAACCAAAATGTATTCTACATTTTTGACTCATCAAAGTAGCCCCCTTTGGCAGATATAACAGCTGAACACACTCGTGGCATTCTTTCTCCAATGGAAATCAAATATTCTTCAGAAAGTTCTTCCCAACTCTGTTGCACAAGTTCCCATAAATGTGTGGCACTTGTAGGTTGCTTTGCTTTCACTTTTCTGTCCAGTTCATCCCAAACCAGCTCAATGGGGTTTAAGTCTGATGACTGTGCTGGCCACTCCATGTTTTTAAGCTTACCATCTTGTTCTTTTTTGCTAAGGTAGTTCTGGCATAGCTTGGACTTATGTTTTGACTCATTATCTTGCTGTAGGATGAACCCCTGACCAACTAGGCGCATACCAGAGGGTACTGCATGGCGCTGCAAAATGCTGTGGTAGCCGTTTTGGTTCAGGGTGCCTTTCACTCTGTACAAATCACCGACCCTGGATCCAGCAAAACAGCCCCAGACCATCGCGCTTCCTCCTCCATGTTTGAGAGTTGATGTCACACACTGAGGAACCATCCTTTCGCCTACTCGATGGCGTACAAAAATCCTGCGTGATGACCGAAGATTTCAATTTTGATTCATCAGTCCATAACACCTTCTTCCAGTCTTCAGTAGTCCATTGACGATGTTTCTTGGCCCAGGCAAGCCTCTTTTTATTATTCTGACGTCTTAGCAATGGCTTTCTTGCTGCAACTCGACCTATCAAACCTGCAGCTCGAAGTCTTCTCTTTACAGTTGAAACTGAGACTTGCTTATTACGACCACTATTAAGCTGTGCTTGAAGCTGTTGTCCTGTGAGCCGCCTCTCATGCAAGCTGTTGACTCTCAAAGAAACTTGTCTTCTGATTCTGTTGTGGCTTTGGGTCTGCCAGACCTCTTCCTGTCAGAGTTTCCCCCAGTTTCTAAGTGCCTTTTGATGGTGAAGAATACTGTACTCACTGACAACTTGACTTTCTTCGCAATTTCTCTGTAGGAATGACCAACATTCTTAAGTGTTCTTCCATTGTTAATTGCCTTTTTCCCGCCATTTTTATGGCAACACACTACTTTCTGCAGTACAATACTGTTCAAATAATGCTCACGAGGGTATGGTACCAGTGTGTTCCATCAATACTTTTATACAAGTTGTAAGTAATCCAGACAAGTTGGAACACTTCCAAGTGTGGAATTGGTAGCACCAACTTCCAAAGCTTGATCAACCTCCATTGCTGCAGAACAGCTTTACATTGTTAACCCATTTCTTGTTCCCTGAAAAAGGCCTTTTTGTAAAATACTGAAATGCTCAATTTTGGTTAACCTTACTTTTTTTTTTTAACCTCAGGCAGTTCACCACTTACCTTTGTACCATTTCAAGCTATTCATTGGACTTGAACTGCTAAGATTTCAATAAAAAACTAGAAAAATTGGGGTGTTCTAAAACTTTTGACCAGTAGTGTACATAGCGAACAATAGTATCCTTTCATTTACACTCATTTTCCGATCAATAATGCCGTGGATTGCCTTTGTGTGGGCACAAAAATCATGCACACATCTTTTAATCTAATCAATAGCACAGGAACAAGATAAAAGTTGACAAAGTACAGTCAGAACACAGCGTGCCTGTTAGCAGGACATTGATTTCAGAGGATCGCCATCAAGAGGGGAAGATATTTACACTTTTCTCCTTATTAAAAGGTGTGGTTCTGGATCCACATACAGGGTCCCAAGGCCCCCGAAGTCTGACTTAACAGGAGCAAAGCACACTACTGCAGTATGCTGCGTGAATGATGGTCCGAAGTAATGAGCACAGCCTCTAGGCAGCGTGACTCTGTGTGCCGTTTTTTGCGAATGTTAAGTGTGTCATTGAATTTAGCACTATTGAGAAGTGACGGAGGCTAAAAATCTTGCAAAACTGCTGTCTTACCTTCAAGCTCCTTTTAGATAAATAATTAAAAGGATAAACAGACAAGGATATCAACATGCTCATTTACACTGCTTCCGTCTGCCCCTGGGGAATCCCCGGCCCATCTGTAACTTTGGCAGGACTTCAGTGTGCCCCTGTTTGTGTGCACTTCAATAGCTCACAGCGGCTGCACTTGTGTCATTGGTGGCAGAACATAATTTCATGATTCATTACCTCAAACCATGATGTCTAAAAGCACTGGTCTGGAATGATACAATGACTATGATAAAACCACTGGGAGTACAGCCTGCTGGTACAATTAATGGAGCACACAACTTTGATTTACAAAAGCACAACATTTTGTAAGAGAGTTATAAAAACTTCCCTGAGCCATTATGTACTAACTAGAGCCTGCCTGATACATCTGCATTGAGATTTTTGGCCAGTTTAAGCTAACCACATATATTGGCATCAGTGTGAAATCGCAAATATCAGCTGATAAGTCAAATATGCTGCAGTACAGACAGCCAAAGTAAAAGCTAATGTATTTTTAATTAGGATTTTGGGGGAATTTAGTTCCTTCATTTGAGAGTGGACAGTCAATGGGTGGCAGGAAGCCAGGAAAGAGAGGTGGGAAACGACATGTGCCAATAGTCCAGAACCGGGGACGTCGTTTGAGGTGAACAGAGGCTCAATACATATCTTGGTCACAATTTAAGGGCTCCTTATCAGAATGATGGCCCAACATTTAGCCCCACTGGTCAATATTTGGGAATTTTAAAAATCTGACAACAAAAAAAATCTTGATTCTAAAATTCTTTTCTTAAAGAATTATGACCAAGCTACCTACTGAGTGTGACGTTTTACAGTTGAAACACCATTACATCAACAACAACATGCATCAACATGTCAGTGCTCTCCAGTGGAAAAACTACATAATGGAGAAACTGTTTCTAAATGACCTCAAGCCAAGTTTGGCATTACTGTGTAGCAAGCTCTTAATAATTACCGGTTTACATAAACCAATATTATTTCTCCATTTTGTGAATATCGGCCGATATATCTGCCTCTGCATACCAGCTTGGGCTATATTTTTGAGAAAGAGACCTTGTCTAGTCCTCTCTAACACAACACATCCATTTCATATTATAGTGTAGCTTGTATTTTTTACATTACACACTTCAGCTGTGTTCCTAGAAGACTTTGAGCTCAGTCTGAGTACAGAGAGTGAAATGAGCAGGAAGCAATCTGACCCATAGGCGCAAAACTGCCAAGCTGAGCAAACCTTGAACCAACCCAAGCAGGCATGGAATCGGCCTAAGCTAATACAGAGCTGTAACAACACCAGATGTTGTAGAAGATGAGACATTCCGGAGAGAAAAGGCCTAGCTGGTGAGGAGGATTTGGAAAGGGATAAGTAATTTGTAAATAAGTTTATGATCTTGTGCTCTGTGAATAATACAGAAGAAGAGAAACTGGCCAGGATGTTGCATGCAACAGAAAGAGCAACAGAGAGAGGACATAATCCTCTGTTTTGGCAGAGAGAACATAGTAGGGGAGGGATTTCCCAATAAAAGGGATGAATTTGTTTGGCAGGCCAACACTGCCCCCATGTGTTTCAACTTTAAACAGCACCTACAGCCAATGTGTTTGTTAGGCAAGGCCTGTGTTAAGGGTTAGTTTCCAAGTTACGTAACTTTATAAAATCTACAAACTGTAAAGCGTACCCAATTCATTCAGTGATCACAAGCTCTTTTTTTAAATTCTTTACACAACTATTTCTATCACTTTTGACAAGTACAACCCTATGAATGCCTTCCAGAAGAGACTGTCCAAAAGTGTGGGTTGTTATCCATATTTGTACAACTATTGGGTCTCATCCCTGTCTGTGATGCCAGGCTTTTCACCTTTTCTTCGAGTGTGGCTGAGAGAACAGGGTGTACAAAGTAGTTTGTTTCAAGTCTTTACTTTTGTTTGCTATACATTAAGTAACGCTAATTATATTGTTTTTAAATCTGTTATTAATATCTAACCCATTTGGAGCCGTCTCCATCACTCAAAAATAAAATGGTACCCAATGTGACAAAGTGTTACCCAAATGAATAATTTATATAAGTCTTTTACCCAACATTGCCAAAAATATTTTTGGATTGTTTATTTCCTCCTGTTAGAAATCTGTTGGGAAATCAAGTTGAATATACTGTACAATCTGTCTAAATGGTTTTTAGTTGCAAAAATGACTCTCCTAGTCAAAAGTTAACTTGTAAATGTTTTTTTGCATCTGACTGAAGTGTTGAATGTTGAATTGATAAAACTAAATACATTTGCATTCTAGAAGAAACTCTGGTACTGGTTCATCAGAGTTGTGCAGTTAAAATACAAGATGTGTCTCTTTTTGTCTGTTTAACGACAAAGATCTTAATATCAATATTTTGCACCCGGCTTAAGACCCGTGGTGATCTATATTTTGAGCATGCAGCACCGAGACTGTGGAATGGTGTTTCTGTGTACTCTGTAAAACAGTTAAAGACCTACCATTTCAAACAGGCTTTTGGTAGACCAGTCTTCACTTTATTTTTGTTTGCATTTTTGTTTTAATATGTATCATCTTGTATGTTTTATGTAAAGCATTTTGTGATTTGTATCTGTGAAAAGCGCTCTATAAATACATTTTACTTACTTACTTATTAATAGGTTAACTAATACTAACTTTCCTTTTTGCCTAAGTTTTATGCTAATCACATTAGCAAAGGCAACTTTACTAGAAACAGAACTGGTTAGTCAAACATCATGAGGATTTTCTTCTTATTATATTGAAATCAATAAATACCAGAGCCATGGTACAGTGCAAACATATTTTTAGACTGCCTACCTCATACTTAAACGTTGCATCAAGTAGAAACTCCTGCAGCATCCTCTCTCCCAGTTCTTTGCTGGCCTGGTCGCTCACAAAATGAAGGACCAACACCTCTCCTTCCATGAAATGTCCGTGCTGAACCATAGATAACATGGCCACCCTGAACTTGTCCTGAAGGCTCCGGCTCTTGTCCACCTTGGTGAACATCATGAGTGCGTGGTAGCGTTGGTCACCAGCGCGATCGCTGTCCCCTTTCCTGGGCCTTAATCCCTTGCTCTCTCCTCCTTCATCTCGCTCTTCCTCTCCTTGCTCCTCAGATCCAACTGGGTGTGAGAGCCTGGTGTCCACAGTTAGGTCAGCATCGTTTCTGTTGGCGTTGTGGCTGGCCTGGGTGTGCTTGATCCTCTTTGTGGTGCTGGAGAAGTTCTGCCTCTCTGAGCCAAAGTAGTAAAAAGCTACAACAGCAAGTGCAGCAGCCAGGAGAAGCACAAACTGATAGGACCTGAAAGTACTGATCCTACCCATGATTCTGGCTACCAGTCTTAGGATGCCCATATCTCCCTCTTGGGGTCATGAGAATGGGAATACATTCAGCATTTTGTGTCCCTCTGGTTCATTATTCTTTTTGGTAAGTTGCCGACATTTTCCTGTAAGAGAAAGAAAATACTTATTTTAGTCCTGATGCACAGAAATACAGGTGTTTATAAGGTCAATGGATTTTTAGAAAAATAAGATTTTGTGTTGAAAACATTCTTGTACTTTTTGTTAAACTGAAATGGAAACTCTTTTAATGCTCCCCATAACAAATGGTTTTGGTTTGACATCCACAGCTGGATCACAATCCAAAAGTTACTATCCTGTAACGTTACTATCCAATTCAGTATTTAAACCAACACATCATGTAATCTATCTCAAGTCATCTTTTCTTACATGCATTCCTACTATTATACTATTCCAATAACGTTACCTTTTTTGAAGCGTTTTTGAAGGTCTCCTCGACTAGGTAAAAGGGGTAAATGGGGTGTCTTTACAGGAAAAGGACAGAAGTGCCTCATGTCGTTGATCTCTGCAGTTCCATGTTGACAGCTTGTTCGACCTGTTACAGCATCCTCACGTTTATGAAGCAGTGTTACATTTTCTAACGTTACACTGAAATATAACGACACCGTTAACGTTCACGGAATGCCAGATAATCCAAATACCTGCAGCAAACTGTTGACATGCCAAGTGATAGCGAGAATGCTAGTTATTAGCAAGCGACGTCTTTGCGCCTGATACAGTTGCCCTCCGACGCTGTTTGTTTAACCCAAGCATAAAGCCAAGCACTGTTTGATTGTTTAAAATTGCTGATGTATCGTTCCATACATTTGTCGTTCTTAAAGTATTACGGAATTTGCATGGCTTTGTGATTTCGAGAAGTAAAACGACTATTTGGAGAAATCACTAACGTTAGCTAGCAGCCTAGCAACTACATGCTATGACACAACTTTAGCCACACCCACTTTGGCTTCAGCTTTTTCCGAGCCATGCTGCCATTACGTACAGTTGGAAAACTGAGACTCGTTGTAAATTAATTTGATTTTAATGTATTGATGTCTTTATTTCTCCATTGTATTGACCAGATTTTCCGTCATTGTTTATTTAAGATTCTACAGTTTAAATCACGCTTTTAAATACTCAGTATTTCAAATGATCAAAAACCTAATTTAGTTTTTTTAGCCTACTAGTGGAGTTGCAAAGATGCGATAGTTTCTACACCGGTACTATATCATGTTTACATTACAGCTATAAACATAATAACATAAACCAGGTGTCTTCAACGTTTTTTAGGCTAAGGACCCCTTAGCTGAAAGAGACGGAGCAGGAAGCCCCTATTACATAAATTGTATGAAAATTGAGTTGCATATTAAACTGGGCCAGATGAATGAAAATGAATGGATTGATAGTTATATATTATTTATACATCATGTTTTAATGTGGAAGGCGCAGTGAATCCTTAAGCTTAACTGTATATGTGGGTGGCTACCATAGTGGCTCCCATACCTATAGTAAATGTGTAAATTAAATGGGGAATAGGCCGATTTATCTTTACTAATAATATGTTGGATTCATGTTAATGTATATTTTAGACATATTTTAGTTTTTTTTTTTAAAAAGATAATTTGGCGGTCCTCTGCAGTAACTCTGAAGACTCCCTGTTGAAGATATCTGATATAAACAATGAACCATACTCATGTACTGCACATGATGCACATTTTCTCCTCATTGTGCGGTTTCTGGAGCTTTATAAATATACAGTAGGCCTACATATAGATATTTACTTGAGTAGCCTACTGTACTTGAGTTCAGTCTTGGAGAACTTTACATGAGCTTTTTTCCATTTAATGCTCTTCTATACTCTAGTCCATTTCAGCAGAAACTATATTGTAACTAATTTTGAAGGTTTTCTCTATAGCTTGAGCTAGACTGATAAACCTCAGGCTGATATCAGCTGATGCTATCGTATTGAAGATATATTGGTATCAGTGTATATGTCTGCCGAAAAGGAACAAAAAATTGCAGTATATAGGCCTACAGAAATGTCAAACTAAATTTGAGGTAATTACAGTGTCTCATATATTAGACAGTTTGTCCGCCAGAGAGCACTGACAAGTTGATTTTTCAACTGTAAAATATCCATCTTAGTGTGTAAATCTAAGGGTTTTGTATCACAATGTTTTTTACTGACGACTGTATATATGAATAAAAATGCATATAACATATATATATATATATATATATATATATATATATATATATATATATATATATATATATATATATATATACACACTTTTTATAAGTCTATGTGTATAATATATGTTTTAAACTCACAAATATTTATATCAGTATCGGCCTCAAAAATCTGGTATCGGCCAAGCTATAGACAAAACATTACCCTATAAGATATGATGCAATGCAATACAATGCGAGTATTTTTAAATGGTATTATATTTTGACCACCGGTAAATATCAACCAAAAACATTATTTTCCCGTGTTTGCTAGGGAAAATCTTGAGTTTACAAACTGCACGTGAAAGCAGCATCCGTGCTTCGCGACATTTTCGGCAGCGGCATTGTTGCTCTTTGCTGCTCGCGGCCGTTGCGGATTTGCCCGCAGCAAATGTACCACCTTCTATCTAGCTACAGGAGCAATGCTAGCTTTTGTAATCGCCTAATGTTGTTTTTCTCGTAAACGTTACCCAGCTCGTTTCGTTTTAAATTCAGGCACGTTGCTAGCTAGCTTGATTAGCACTCGCGAAAAAATGAATTCCAACACGCACGTCATTCAGGTGACAAATGTCTCCCCGAGCACAACGTCCGAACAAATGAGGACTCTGTTTGGATTCCTCGGGAACATAGAGGAGCTCAAACTGTTTCCACCTGAGTGAGTATTGTGAACTATTAATTGGTAAAACGATGTCTTTACTGAGCTTACGTGGCTCACGCTGGGCTTCTCTTGAGGCCTGTAGTGTCGAGTAACGTTAGGCCTCTGTGCACGGCATGCTAATGCTAACGTTTGCCCGCGCCTTTAGTTCAGCAGCATCACTCGCCTTAACGATTCCGCATGAGGGATACATGTACTTATAATTGCTCATGTTATGCAATTAGGTGAGGGTTCAAGCAAGGGTTTAAATGTCCTTTCTTCTACAGACTGAGATGTATCTAGGTAACCGTTTAAGGGGCTTTCACAGCGCTGCACGGTAACTCGCCGCCTCTAGTCATTTCAATGAGGGGAAGGCGGCAGAGGCGAAGCGGTTTTGACCACGGCGATAGGGGTATGCGGTTGGTGCCCATGGGAACGCGCAAGTATTCTGCTCTGCTCCCAGGGGTGCTTGAGTGGGTTCCATGCGGTCCCCAGCAAAAAGGGGAATTTATTTCATTAATAACTAACACAATAACAGGATATATGACTATTTTGGCCATTAGTTTCATACACTTTCTGTAATAAAACCTCCTAAAAGCAAAACTATCAGATGCGGGACCCTTGGACAAAGTTTTATCAAGTAGGGGTCTGTCGTCTAATTTGTGTCAGTTTAGGGGATTATTGACGTAAAAAACAAATTGGGAACCACTTGTATAACAAGTAATGAGAAAATTAACTGACAACAACTTTGATAATATGTTAACGTTAGTTGTTTGAGTCCCTTATCAAGCCAAAATGCTAGGACTTCAACTAAAGGTTGTGTGTCCTCTATAATCTGACAATTACTTTTGATTAATCTTGTAGCAGTCACATGTCAGAAAATGGTTTCAAAAATGGCATTACAATTTCCCATAGTCAAGTTTGTATAAAAGCTAAAGAAATATTCAGTTACAATAACAGAAATAAAGCAATAAATCCTCATATTTGAGTAATTGAAAATAGCATAAACACAGCATTTTAGTTTGATAAATGGCCGTTAAAATCATTATAATTGTCAAAATTGATGTCTGTTAATTTGTCTAATTGTTTTAGCCCTGAAAAATACCTAGCATTAACCAATTTAAGCTTCTGTCTTTTTCTGCTTTACGTCACTATAAATTTAATAATTTGTGTATTTTCTCTTTTTCTGACAGACTAAAAAATTAAGTAATGGGAAATTAGTTTGTCAGATTAATCAACAGTGTAAATGAACATTAGTTGCAGCCCTAGATGTAACAGCTGCAGCATTTTCTTAACGTAGGAATTGCTGATTTAAACAATGTGGAAAAACAAATTAACTTAGCGTTAATGTTGTCATGTCATTGAAATCCTGTTGGCAATCCCTCGGGTTCCCCATATCTCCCTTGGGATGCTAATGAGCTACTGCAATAGGTACTCTACAGTATTTTAACATTGACTATAGTAGGAAATAATTGTTGTCTGCTTTGTATTTTCCTGTATCCAATTACACCTGGCTTCTCAGCAGGTAGGACATGTCGAGGACCATAACAACAACAAAGATTCAAAGCATCAGTGATCAACAGTGTTCTTTGATTCTCAACAGATTGTCGATGAGAGTTGTGATAACACTACATCAAACTGTAAAAAGTCTCTTATGATACCTTGTTGGTCTAAGCAAAGGATGTAGAGGTCAGAGAGTGGATGCGATTGTACAGCCCATAATCCATTATTAAGTTAGTGGTCCCTGGGGACACAACACTCATTGTCAGTTTGAAGAAGGCATGTTGGGTCTCCTTTTTTGTATTCTTTGCACAACATATCTGTATTTTCTTCCAGTGACTCTCCCTTGCCTGTGACTTCACGTGTCTGTTTTGTAAAGTTCCTTGAGTCTGAGTCGGTGGGAGTTTCCCAACACCTGACGAACACCGTCTTCGTGGACCGAGCCTTGATCGTGGTCCCTTTTGCCGAAGGTGGGTGTCCGTTTTATTCTTGTCTTACTTACATGGATATCTGTGAACATGCATCAAAATGTGTAGGTTGTTTTGATAGAATTTGCAAACGCTATCTGAGCCATTATGAGTTTTTGTGACCAAGCAAAATTTGCTAAGCTTTTCAGTGCTCGGCATTTTTAGGTATGTAAAAGGGAAATGTACATTTGTGTCCATGTCTGACAATCTAGCTGTAAACCTCTCTCTCTGTTATTTGTGTTGTGGTTTTCATAGTGGACAAGTCATTTGCAGAGAGCCCCTTCCTTGCTGGCTGAAAGTGGTCCTCTGCTGCCATCAGGAGATTAGAAAAAAATAATGGCACCAGGCTCGCAAGCCCCCTTCTTTCTCTTGTTCTGCAGTAAAATATTAACTGTTTATTTTTTTTCTCTCTGTTCAAGGCATCTTTTCTTGAAAAAAAAAATTGCCACAAAACTCTTAAGTAAAATAAGGGGGTGGTAGGAGAGGGTGCAGGTCAATCTCAATTCCAAGTTCAAAGAGTTTAAATATATTTTAAATAAAATGTATGTCGATTAGTAGGCATGCACCAGACTAGGGATGCCCCGAGCAGATCTGCTGGATCGGTATCGAGGCAGATAAAGACATTTTTTTTAGTTAATTGGTATTGACTTTAAAGCCATTTCTGATCCTGTTTATATTGGAACCTTTTGCACTCTGGGTATGCCAGTTGCCAAAATTTCCCATTTGTGCTTGAACCAATAAACATAAACAATGAGTTCACTTCATGTTATCCACACTGATGGCATGGATCAGCGTGCTGGTGTTATACACCGCTTAAAAAAACAGTTTAAACCTGGGTATACTGTGTAATTTGTGTTGCGTAGCATACATGTAGTTGATTTGCTGCCACAACACATCCATGCCGACACTCCTTGTGCACTGATAATATATGCGCTGTAGGAAACCATTAAAGACCCTGCACGTACACACTGGTGTTTTCAGTTACTGGCTGATGAGGCATATTTTCAGGTTTAAGTTGGGCAAGGGCTAAGGTGGGAGTTTGCTTTGGTCACCAAACTCAAGGTGTAAGTTGCCCTGCCCTGACAGGTGCAGCAAAGCCTAGCAATAGAGTGAGGGAGATGACAATCAAGCACGGTCTTATAGGTCCACAGTTCTGAGGAGAGGTCTAATCAACCAAATAAGCGAAGACTTTACCTGTGTTGTGGTGTTAGGGTGTGGCTTTGTTTTCTTAATGTTAAACGAACCTATCCAAACTGAATTACTTTATTAAATGTAATCTTGGCCTGATAGGCTGAGAATAGGCTGCTTTACAAAAAGGAAAATGTTCGGGGCATCCCTACACCAGCACAAAGTATGCATAATAAATTAACTAAACAGCTGTGCATGCTAGAATAGATTTTGCAGATGTTGTGGAAGTTGAGTATATAATTTGGTTATTAATCATTATAAGCACACAAATTGCCTTTGGCATTTACTTGCTTCATGTGCCAAAGCCTTGTATTATTTTTACACTGTGCATCTGTATTTCAAAATTTTCACTAACACACAAGATAAAAGTAGTTTTAAGCCTCTGCTTGATGTTGCAGTAAAATGCTTTTTATTGACCCTCTCCACACATGACTCTGATAGAGTTGAGTGAATCTCACGTTTAACAGTGGTGTTTCTTTTGTTGTTGTGTTTTACAGTTCTTTTTCCTGGTTCAGCCAGCCCTATATACCAGGCCCTGCTGAAAATGCCACCAACAGTTTTGTCTTCTGCAGCCTTATCCTGTTTCTCAAGTGTCCTTTCTGTTGTGTGTGTGTGTGTGTGTGTGTGCGCGTGTGTGTGTGTGTGTCTCTCTCTTTCTCCCAATTTAAAATGTAAAATGTCAGATAAAAAAAATAGCCTGTTTTCAGATTGCACCATGGATGATCATCTCCATAAGATTTTCCCTTTTGATTTTACTGTTTGGTTTCTTCAGCTTTGGGCACATTTGTCGTGATTTTATCACAGCTTTTGCTTTTAGTAGCCCTTAACTGTTAGTGCAGTTTATCTTTGACATTGTTTTGTGTTTTTAGTAACATGCTGTTGGCTAAAACCTAGCAGTACTGTAGCTTGTTAGCAATACTATCTGGTTGCAAAGTAAGTTTTTCTTTTTTTTGTGGTGGGATTGTACAAAGTAACCACCAACAAAAGCCCAGAAAAGGTAATATGTCTGAACCTTTTCTGTTTTTGTATTGGTAATGGTAAGTGATGTTGAAATGTACCCTTGTCTACACCCAAATCATGAACTTTTCTTTCTGTATCTCAATGTTCTTGTGTGCTTTATAGCGAAGCAGCCGGCACGAGTCGCTTGTTCATAAAACATCTAATGAAAGTTGAGAGCACATCCCACGGGACAACTGGCTGTGCTTGCTTACGTTTGGTTCATGACTTAAAAAACAAGTACAGGTGATAAAAATCTTGGCAGTGTTGACCACAGTGTGTATTGTGACTTATAAACTCATAGCTGCTAATCCTACAATCATACTTTCACACAAAAAAAAGTCAGGGATCAAGATTTACAGACAAGACAAAAAAGTGGATTTTTGATCTTTTTTTTTTATTTTTTTACTACAGAGTAGTTAGACTAAGGTGGCTTGTCTGCAAGTCTTGTCTGAGTGTTTATCAATGTTTGCATGGAGCATGTACTGAAATATTGTTCGATTTCCTCCAGGAGTCATTCCTGATGAATCTAAAGCTATGTCTCTGCTGGCCCCAGCCAATGCCGTGGCAGGAATGATGCCTGGGGGAGGCCTTCTTCCAACACCCAATCCTCTGGCAACAGTGAGTTTGACTTGAATGCTAACATTGTTCATGATTATTTTGGGTGTCTCTTTTCGATTGCTATAGAAGTTCCTTTTGATCTTAAACGTAACTAACTGTAAGCCAAATTATAGTTCATGTAACTTACACATTATTACACTTGCGTGACTCCTGACCATTTCCCAAAACATGCAATATGTTTTTACCCTCCAGGCAGCACTGTGACTATTGGGCATGTTTGTCAAAGTTTTGAGAGACTGTAAATTCTTCGTGGTTGTGTTTTCCAAAACCCAGAGTTAGACATCTCAGAAATTGGCATTTTATTGATTATGTGTTGACGAAGGTAAATGTGAACAAGATGTAGAAGGAAATTGGGAAAATACCACATAATTGTTCATATTGTTACCGTGCAAAAAGGAACAAGTGTAATGTTCAGAGAGGGAACTTTAATTCCTTTGAAATAAGTCACCATCATTGCAATAAATACAAATGTTGGACCCAGTGTGAATGGAGCCTATTTCAAAACTAATTGATAGTGTTTGAGCCAGAATTACCAGGACTACCATGGATTGAGTAGGTGTGAAAGCACCATTTTTCATTTAGTAACCTTCATGTAAATGGGCACAAGAATTCAGACATGATGCTGTGTTGAATCTGCTGGATGTTAAATAAAATGTTTTGTGGCGAGTGCTGATATTTAGCTCTGCAGAGTGTAACAGCGTCTGCGTTTTATTTCAGATGGGAGGGACGCCATTCGGAAGTCTTGGGGCTCCCAGCATGGAGCAAATGGCTGCCATGGGAATGCAGGGCCCTAACATGAACCCCCAGGTGAGCACTTGATCAGTCACCTACATAGTTGCAGCATATTAAAACAAAATGTTTCTAATGGTAATAACCTTGTCGCATCTCTTTCAGGCTCTTTCTGCAGACTTCCTGAAGCTCATGCAGTCTATGGACCCCAAGTAAGAAACTATACACTATTTTATCGTAGTATGCAATCTAGTACGCCTAAATACAACAAAAAAAAATAATAATAATTGACGGCACTTGCAGACTGAATCCATTAGCTGCCGGACTGAACTTGAATGCAGGGCTGAAAAACGATGCCTCCAATAAGGAGATTGAAGAGGCCATGAAGAGAGTCCGAGAGGCCCAGTCTCTCATCTCTGCAGCCATTGAACCAGGAAGTGAGTGCCCATTTCCTCATGTCCCCTTTGCAGAAAAGGCTACTTGTTTTATTTATAGTACATTAAAATGAAAATGCTAATGTGAATTAAGGAAAATGTTAATGTCCTGTTAAAAAACATTGTGCTAGAATTTTTTTTGTTCAGTCAGTAGTGGAATTTTTTTTTTTTACGTCATGTGAGCAATACGTCTGTACTACCTGTTAGACATTTAACTTTGTCATTGTTTTTACAGATAAGAAAGATGACAAGCGCAAACATTCCCGCTCCCGTTCGCGGTCACGGCGCAGACGCTCCAGATCTCGCTCAAGACACCGGTAAAGACACCTGCATAACAAACTCTGACTCTGGACGAGCAATATCAGATGTGAAAACAAAAAAGCAACAAGACATTAACAGTGCATTTCATTTCTGACAGTAATTTATGGTTTTAAAATGTGCCGCTGCTTCATTTTGGCAGACGTACGAAGAGCAGGTCTCGGCGGAGGTCTCATTCAAGGAGTAGGAGGAGGTCCAAGAGTCCGCGGAGGAGGAGGACCCACTCCCGGGACAGAGGCCGGCGTAGTAGATCTAGGTCAGCATCTCCACTGTTGTCCTCAGTACTAAAATATAGCTGCCTTTTATTCATTTTATTCTCAAACACGTGTGAACCACTGCTACAGAATTTGAGCTGTAGTTGTAGTCATGATTTTAATTTATTTTTTAAACCTGCCACTCTCTGAAAACACAATACTTTGCAAAAACATTCACTTCCAAGAGCTGCCAGTACATCCAGTTTTTGTTTCCTGCAATGTGCTGCTGTTTGCTAATGTTGACCTTGCTTGTGTCTTGATCAGGGACAGGAGGAAGGAGGAAAAGTCTAAGAAAAGGTCTAAGACGCCCCCCAAGAGCTACAGCAGCGCCAGGAGGTCTCGAAGCATTAGTCGGTGAGTGGTCTGAGCGCTGTTATGGTGAATCACAGGCACACATTCCGGTCACAACAGGTGTACTTCCTTTTGAGTTAATGTGAAGCTACGTTCACAAAAGCACATAACTTCAAATGGCAGCAGTCCATAATGGTATAAATGTTTATTTGTATTTTTTTTTACTCTGCGTCTCAGGAGGCACAGGCGAAGCCGCAGTGCATCTCGGTCCCCCAGGAGGAGGTTGTCCAGGTCTCCGTCGCTCAGACGGTGAGTTGTCAAGTGCATTTTTCATGCAATTAACTAAAAATGTTTCGTTTCATACAATGACTAAAAATGATACATTTGTCTTGTTCAGTCACAAGAAAGAGAAAAAGAAGGACAAGGAGCGTGAGAAGGACCGGGATAGAGACAGGAGGGAGGACAGGGACCGGAGCCGAGATGAAAGGGAACGCTCCAGCAGTAAGAAGAAGAAGAGCAAAGACAAGGAGCGAGATCGGGAACGCAAATCTGATAGTGAGAAAGGAGACGTTAAGGTACGTTTAGAGTGTGGAATTTTTATATTTAAATTACTGGCATCTAATTGAACATCCCAATAGGTGGCTACATTTTAATGTGAATTTTGCTGAGGCTCCTGAATTCCCCCCTTTTTTTATTTTTTATTTTTTTTAACTCCTTAAATTGTCTTGACAGGTGACCCGGGATTACGATGAAGAGGAGCAAGGTTATGACAGTGAAAAGGAAAGAGAGGAGGACGACGACGAGAGGAAGAGCGACTCCGACTCTGCCTCATCCCCCAAAGGCCAGGATGAGATGGAGAGATCAGAGGGTCAAATCCCCAAAAAGTCCAAACTGAATGGAGATGACCACCATCAGGAAGACATGGAGATGAGCGACTAAGAACATCCCGAGCCAGACCTCGTTACCTTTTCCACTTTCCTCTTTTATATTTTTAATATAGGCCACAACATGTCTGTGCCTGATCACTCAAAGTTAAAGATTTGTTGTCTTAACTGTAGAAGCATTTGGGGAAAAGCGGTTGTAGAAGGAAAGCAGTCCAATAATTTTTTTTAAGAGGACTAAAATATGAATAACATGAGACATGGTTTTAAATTGTCATTGTTGTACATTTTTTAATATCCTGTTTTTTCTTTTTGCCTTTTGTGTTCAAACTCTGTCTTCCTGGCAGTAGAATACACGGCATTTCCCATTTAAAATGCTGTTATGTAAATATTTTGCTAGTCGGGATTGAGTCCTCTCTCCTTTCAGATTGTTAGTCACTCACCTTCAGCACCAACCATTTTGCTTTAACTGTAATGCACGAAGTCCTGTTTCAGCTGACCTTCCTATGTACAACCCTTTGTAAGTGTACACTGTAGATTGAAATGTGTTGTTGCAATGAAATACATTAGGTTTTCCAAAGGAAACTAATAAAATTGGCTCAACTGTCAACTTGCTTTGTCACTGAAAGAAAATGTTTAAGCAAATGTTACTTTTCTACAGTTCATCACTTTCTGTAATTTCCTGGCATCTTTGTTGGTTGCCTGTTAACCGCTCAGCGCAGACATATCAGACACATAACTACCCATAAAATAGCAAATTGTTTAAGCTTTGGTATTTGTACAAATGAAACCAGGGATATTTCAAAGTTTTGATGACAGTGCCAGAATATAATTGCGGGCTGCACAGGAAAAGTGCAAACAAAATGTCTTTTCCATCTCCCTTCCACGTTGTTCTTGTGTGGATCATCCATGTTTTGCCAAATAATACCCTTCATACCTTTCAACTTCTTTTACAGTCTTACAGTTTTTTACAATCACTTTGGCACTAATTTCAGAACCTTGACGTCATTTTTCAAAACTCACAACCAATGATCAAAATGCACATTTTTCAAAACTAACTTTTTTCAATTGCTTGGATACAATACACATAAACAAAAGATCATTTGTTCATTTAACAAAGATCACTTGTTCAATATGACACAACATCAAAGTACTACTATTTCAAAAAGCAATTCACACATTACATTGCAGATAATTGTCTATTCATTCCATTACAATCATCTAACTATCAATCGATACAACTACTCAAAATGATAAGTAACTTGCATTACTCTTAATGCATAGTTGTATGGAAACAGACAAACAATATTCCATGTTTAGACCATGAAAGTTTCAAGGTAACGAGATTCACATGTCACCAATTAGTGTGGAACATGAACCAATTAGACTACATTATCTATGGATGTAATATTTCATCATCATTCTTTACTGTAATGTACTACTGTTTGTATAGTACCATGTACCACACTTTCAGACTATTTACAGTATTGACAGTACTGCACTGTATGGATGCAGGTCCTTGGAATTGCTTGTCCAATTCTGCCAACTCGTTACTGATGATTGAGTTCACATTGTGGTACAAGTATAAGAGTCGATTGGGATCCACTTACAACACCATAGAGATATGTAACATGGAGCCGGCAGGTGATCCAGGTCACAATAGAGGTCAAGCAGTGGTGGGAGGAAGACAAGGAAGACGTGTTGGTCAAATGTATGGCAGGGGACAAGCACCCCTTCTGAGAGGTGGTCGTGGGCCTCGTTTGAGAGGTATGGGGCAACGTGGTGGAGGACAAGCCACGGACCAAGACAGCGGCGGCGGCAGCAACAGCAAAGAGTGTCCAATGCAATCCGAGCAACAGTTGTAGACCATGTCATAAATCATGGTATGACAATGACTGAGGCGGCTACTATGATTCAAACAAACCTCAGAAGATCAACCGTGGCCTCTATAATCAGAACTTTCCGCAAAGAGAACCGGTAAGTCTTCAGCATGCACCAAAGATTACAGTATGCTACTCTCAATTGTCAAATGACTGCATACCAATGTGTATCACAGAGTAGGTAATGTGACTAAGTGTGTTCTTACTGTAATTTTCTCTGTAGAACTGAGATTAGTCCAAATAGGGGAGGCAGAGGCAAAATTCTGACTGACCAACAAGAGCAGGCTGTGGTCGATTTGGTTCGGGCCAGAAATGATATTTGCCTTACAGAAATTCGCCAGCATATCTTGGACAATGAAGACATGTTTAACAGTGTGGAATCCATAAGTTTGCCGACTATTGCACGCATGCTGAAAAGGCAACAGGTGTCTTTAAAACAACTATACCGTGTGCCTTTTTGAAAGAAATGCAGACAGAGTTAAGCAAATGAGGACAGAGTATGTTCAGGTATGTTGAGTTTCAAGATGGCTGTTGTAAAGAAATTCCCTAACAATTCAGTTATCAGTAAATCTCTTTCTAAAATGTATTTTTAGAGTGTGATGGGGCTGGATGCTGATAAAAACCATCACAAATTCATATATTTGGATGAGGCAGGCTTTAACCTGGCCCAGACAAGGAGGAGAGGTCGGAATTTCATTGGCCAGCGAGCAACCATCCAAGTACCTGGACAACGTGGGGCCAACATTACCATGTGTGCGGCTATATCAGAAGATGGTGTGGTGGGACGCAGACCTCGTATTGGATCATATAATGCAGCTCTCCTTGTAACCTTCCTTGATGAGCTCAATCAGGTCTGTAGAGCTGATGGCGTGTGTAACAATAGGATTGTTTATTTAAGTACTGTTGTACGGGGGACTGATTTAGAGGTTACACCGCGCATGCGGACCAGTTGGGAATGACGTTATGGTTACTAAGACGGAGAGTTGAGATGTGATGACGGAGCATTTGCAATAAAGTTCAAGTAAGCAAGACTGCTTTAATCGTCCACTGTGTACAGTCCAGTTAGAGGCAGAACATAGTGAAACTGCGTGACCTATGTCATTGTGTGGGATAATGTCAGGTTCCACCATGCTCATATGGTGCAAGCATGGTTTCAGGCCCATGCACAATTTACCACCCTGTATTTACCCCCTTATTCTCCTTTCCTTAACCCGATTGAGTAATTTTTCTCCAAATGGAGATTGAGAGTTTATGATAGGCGCCCTCATGAACTCTTCTCCAGGCCATGGATGACTCATGCAATGACATCACGGCAGACCAGTGTCAGGCCTGGATTCGCTATGCCCGAAGGTTTTTTCCAAGATGTTTGGCTAATGAAAACATCCATTGTGATGTAGATTAGAACCTGTGGCTAAATCCACAAGACAGAGTTGATGAATATGTAGAAGTACAGTAATCACTCCTTTTGTTTTGCTTTTTACACTGCATTTGATGTTCTACAGTACTGTCTTTTCTGTTTCATAGCCAATTACTGTATGTATTTTGCTTTTGATTTACATAAATACACCTATGTTGTGATTGAACTGTATTGTTTTTCATCAATAAATTTCAAATTTTGTTCAATGATTCCACTGTCTGTAGTATTCTCTACTACTGCAGTACTTTTACAGGGATGCATTTACCTGCATTACCATAATGAAACATACAATATTTAATGATTGTACAAACGATGACCCAGTGAAACTATGGGTGGCTTGTGTGTGGGTGATCTAAAGTAATGTTTCAATGGTATTTCACAATAAATTTGTTTTTTGAACCAGTGATTGTGCAATATTTCTTTAAAGATATGAATGCACAATCCAATGTTTTGAACATTGGATAGCCTGTGTTACAAGTGATGGCTGTGAGTTGTGTGTGCCCAGGAGGTGAACTGGCACCTCCCCAGCTACCAGTCCACCACCATACTTTGGTCCATATGAGGACTTGAAACAGCAACCCTCAGGTTCCTAGGTTACTGACTGAGCTACTGCCACTATATGTAGGGATATATTTCTGAGAATTTAAATTATCATAAATACTGTATATGACACTAATTGTTTAGGAGCACTCTGCACCCAGCTCAAAATAGGATGTTCTTTTAAATCTGACCCCCAGGGAACTCTATAGCCTTTACAGGCCGACCTTATTCTAAAGTAAAAGAGTGTTTCTCAATACCATATTGAGAGACCAGTTATTGAAAGTTAAGAATATTATTTGGCCCATTAATGTCCTTAAGAGTTATAACTTTATCTTCCCAAGCTTTGTTAGTAAATGGTTTCCCCCTGGTTAAAAGGTGATTATTGTTCTATAATGGGGAAGACTTACACCATACACTCTTAATGTTTAGCAATTTTCCTGCCGCTCTGAATACTTTAAGCATATGAGTTAAAATTGGACAGTAATATAGTCAACATTTTTTGGTAGATAAACCTTTAAGGAGAAAATCCTTTAATGTTACTGGTGCCATTATTTTCGTATTCCATAACCTTCCAAGATGACATTTTATCTTCATTTACCCAATAGCTGAGACTTCTCAATTTAAATGCCCAATGATACAGTTTAAAATTAGGGCATGCCCATGCCCCATCTGATTTTTAGTATTGAAGAGCTGACCATTTTATACCGTGTCGCTCACCATTCCAAATATAGCATCTCAGTAACTTATCTAGTTTTGCCAATATCGGAGGTGCTAACAGAATCTTTGAGCTAACAAAATTAATTTTGGGTAATATGTTCTGTGACGTCACGAGAGGCCGTGTCCTGGACGGACGTTACATCCCCCTGAGATGGCTGCAAGCACAGACATCTATGGCTCCATCCGCTGGTATAATCGGGAACTCCACCCCTCTGTGGCCAATGTTCCCACACAGCTGTGACCAATCAGGAGCTGATGAGCTGAAGGGTTTTTAAGGGATAGACACACACTTAGAGAGGGCTGTGTGTGGTGGAGAGACTGATCTGTGGAAAAGACTCGCCGTTGGAAGTGTTCGCCGGTGGAAATACGCGAGAGACATTTGGAAGGACTTACTGCTGGCTTGGCCACTAGCTGCAGCCTGGACTACCGTAAGGCTGAGAAAAACTGTTTATTTTCCTGTGGGAGAGATTTATGATTTCAAGATGCCGAACAGACATCCCGGAAGTGTTAGCCCTTAAAGAGCAACAAGATGTCTGCCTTCTGTTATGTTTTCATTGATGTCCAAGAACTTTAATAAATTCCTTGTTATTTGAACCTCGTCTCCTTGCACTACTTGGGCCACCCCGCTGACAGCTGTGTAGCCTCTCATGACGTCACAGTTCATTTATACAACCAATATATGAGCTGGGACCGATGCTGGGAGGTGTTTTTTTTTTTTTTTTTTTTTTTTTTTAAACTAGAGAGTAGTTTCTTTAAGCTATAGATGTTAAGGAAGTAATACCTTTGATACCCAGGTAAATGACCTCATTTGAAATGTTAATCTGGGGAGGAAGGGCAACCTCATTTTTGTCTGTATTAATTGGGTATAAAATCAGTGTTGATTTCGATCTTAAATCTTGAAAGATACCCAAAATGATCCAGTGTTTCCAGGACACAGGGAAGGATTTGCTAAATGTCTGCCATACAAATTAATGTGTCGTCCGCATAAAGCAAAATTGAATGTGATGTCCCACTTATTGTAATAGTGGAGATCTGAGGGCGGTTTCTAATTAACGAAGGATGAATTAAAAATCAAAGGAGACAAAGGGTCCCCTTGTCTCGTCTTATGTCAAATATGTCAGAGAAGCCTTTTCCCACACACTTGGGCTGTAGGATTTGTATACACTGTCTGAATCATATTGATAGATTTATCTCCAAATTTAAATTCTTTTAGCACCCTCCAAAGATACGGCCATTCCAGACAGTCAAATGCCTTTTCGGCATCCAAACACAAAAGACCACAGGTAGGTGGAATTTTATGTGTTGTGCTGAATATGTGTAGGAGTCTGCGAATATTATAAGAGGTTGAGCCACACCTTAATAAAGCCGGTTTGATCGGGGCTGATCATTTTCCCAACCAAGACCTTGGAAAAAAACTTGAGGTTAATCAGTGATATTGGCCAATGGTTAGCACATTCTAATGGGTCCTTACCAGGCTTAGGTGTAACTGTGATCAGAGCTGTATTTAGATCTCTGTGGAATGCACCATTATCGGTATCAAAATTAATTGTTTCCAACCATATGGGTCCAACAATATCCCAAACTGTCAGGTAGAGTTCCACAGGTATGCCATCTATACCTGGTGTACGGCCCTTATTCGTAGCTTTGACTGCTTTAAATAACTCCTCCAATGTAATTGGTGAGTCTAGGCTTTTTGTGTCATCTAGTGATAGTGTAGAAAGGTCTAACCCACTAAAGAACTTAGTAAAGTCCTCCTGTGAAGGAACTGAGCTATTTGTATACAATTCTTTAGTTTTTTTTACAATTGCACACTAAAATTAAACTTTCCCACAAGTAGCAAAACATTACACTCAAGAAGCAAAACACTAGCCTAGATCTGCACAACTGTAAGCACATTGTCAGCTTCACCCTTTTTGCAAAACATCACACAGTGATTTGCAAAACACTAAACACACTTGTGTTTGACACAGAAATGTATCATGTCATTTCCTTGCAATTTCAAAGCAAAGGCTTTCAAATGAACACACCCATGAGCCAATTGGTTAAACACAGCCACCAGGTATGAAAACACATGATTGCTTAATTGTAGACACCAATCAGGTTTAAGCACTATATAAAATGCAGCAGGTAAATTCACCTGGCCTCAACCAAAATGGAAGGAGTCAGAAGAAGAAGACTGAGAGTGAGAGGGAGAGTCCACAGAGGAGGAGAAGGAGGTAGAGGAAGAGGAAAAGGCCCAGAGGTAGAGGCCGAGGTGGAGGTAGAGGAAGAGGGAGAGGGAGAGGGAGAGGAAGACCTGAAGCCGGAGAATATGCTCAAAGAAGAAGAGGACCAAATTTATCAAATGAAAGTTGGGCAACACTAGTGGACCATGTTGTGAACCACGGACTGACGCTGAGGGAGGCTGGACTAAGAGTTCAGCCAAATCTTAGTAGATATACAGTGGCATCTGTCATGAGGACATTTCGACATGCAAACAGGTAAAAGAAAATCTGTCTACAGTTACAGTAATCAGCTGCTCATTGTTTGCACCATATCAGCACTTTTGATACCCCTCCCTGTGACATTTGAGGATTGAGGCTCAAGAACGACAAGGAGGAAGGGGGGCCCATATTCACGAGAAGGTTTACGATCTCCGGCCCCAGGCTCAGGTACCCCTCACTGAGGCCATGGAGGACGCCTGTGACCAAGTCGACGCCGCAGCTGCGCAAGATTCGACATTCAATTCGACATTCATGACGGTTGTCTTGCCAATGAGGATGTTTGCCTGTGATGTTGATGAAATTCTCTGGCCAGATCCAGCTAGGCGAAGAGATAATGTCTAGTATTTTTCTGTGTATTTCTGTTCATTTTTGTGATTGTAACCTGTACTGGATACTGTATGTTATGTTTGTCTGTTGTTTGCTGAGCTAACAGTGTTATGCACACTACTGTAGTAGCATGAAAACTGGGACATGTTTTGTTGTGATTCTCCATGTTGACATGTTGACTGATTTGGGTATATGGAGAGAAATAAATTATATTTTCCTTAGTCTGCAGCATTGGTCTTGTGTAGTGTTTGGTGAAAAGGCAGCATGGTGGCTCAGTGGTTAGCACTTCTGCCTCACAGCAAGAAAGTTCTGGGTTCAAGTCCAGGTT
The DNA here is from genome assembly GCF_004354835.1 of Perca flavescens. Lineage (NCBI taxonomy): Eukaryota > Metazoa > Chordata > Actinopteri > Perciformes > Percidae > Perca > Perca flavescens. Next base: position 21,167,767 of record NC_041339.1, on the reverse strand, counting down.
GTTCAGCGCCTTTCTGTGTGGAGTTTGCCTGTTCTCCCCATGTTTGCATGGGTTTCCTCCAGGTACTCTGGTTTCTTCCCACCATAAAGACATGCAATGAGGACTACAGTTGAAAATTAGCTGACTGGCTAACACTGGTGCATTTACAGAAATGTTGATTAATGTGCATTGTCCTAATCGAATAAACTTATTGTAAATTTGCACTTTCTCTGTGTACTTCATTTACAGTAATCTAATCACTGAGAAGTAGAATTGCTAAAAGTGTTTTAGGTTAGCAACAGCAGTGTGTATCTGGTTCAAACAGGATTAAGTCATATGGAACATGTGTGTTTCATATGGTAACAAATATGTTTTTTATAAATTAGTGTATAGTTTTTGCAAGAGTGTTTCATTTTGCAAAGGGTCTGAGGTGTGCTAATTAGGTGTGTGGTTGTGCTAATTGTATGTAGTATTTTTAAAAAGACTGTCCCTGTTTTCAAAATTGTGCTTAAGCAATTGAAAAAAACTGTAAAGTAATTTTTGAATGTTTCATTTATCTCCTCTGTAGAAGATACTATTTCACGTTTATCATGTCTAATTGCTGGTATAGACCTTTTAGCTTGTTGTTGTTTAAGAGTTAGTGCCAAAAGATGACTTGGTCTGCTGCCTTCTGCATAATACTTACGTTTGGTTATATGGATCATATATTCTGCCCTGTGTCTTAATAAATCACTCAGTTCTGCTTACTTTGTTTTAAGCTCACTTTCTTTTGTTCTGGTGTATCTCTTTATGATGTCACTTTCCATAATTCTACACTGTTCCTCTAAGTCCAAAATCCTTTGCAGTTAGCTTTTATGTAGGTGGGAGCTGAACCATATGGCATTATTTCATATAAATCCCTTGATGGAGGCCTAAACCACTGTCATATCTGAGACACTATTTTTATTCAAGGTTATAAATTCAGTCAGTTTTAATCCTAGTTGTGTCACAAAAAGTCATAAAAAAGTAATAGTATAGTATGTCGAAAAAAGTCATAGTATAGCATGTCGAAAAGTCCCAAAAAAAGTCATAAAAAAGTAATAGTATAGTATGTCGAAAAAAAGTAGTATAATAACAATAATAGTAGAGTGTATCAAAAAAAAGTCATAATATGGTATGTCAAAAAAATTATTAAAAATTCATAGTATAGTATGTTGAAAAAAGTCATAAAAAGTCATAGTATAGTATGTCAAAAAAGTCATAAAAATGTCATAGTATAGTATGTCGAAAAAGTCATAAAAAAGTCATAGTATAGTATGTCGAAAAAAGTCGTAAAAAAGTTCATGACATATGTCGAAAAAAGTCCAGAAAAAGTCATTGTATGTCGAAAAAAGTTCCAAAAAGTCATGGTATAGCATGTCGAAAAAGTCATATATACTACACTATGACTTTTTTGAACTTTTTTATTTTATACTACTACTGTGACCTACAGTGCTCTGCTACATCCTGTGACACCCTGCAGTGCCCTGCTATGCCATGAACTACTACAACTACTAGTTCTAGTCACTGATCCATTATCTTTATTGTGACTATTATTGCCACTGTTAATCACACCCCCAACCGGCACCGTCACTCACCACCTACCAAGAGCCTGGGTCTGTCCCAGGTTTCTTCCTGAGAGGGAGTTTTACCTCGCCACTGCCGCACTGAATGCTTGCTCTTGGGGGAATTACTGGAATTGTTGGGTCTTTGTAAATTATAGAGTGTGGTCTAGACCTACTCTATCTGTAAAGTGTGTTGAGATAACTCTGTTATGAATTGATACTATAAATAAAATTGAATTGAACTGAACTATACTAACACTTTTTGGACATTTTTATGACATACTATACTGACTTTTTAAAAACCTTTTAGTATATCTTTTGTTAAACTTTTTTTTATGACATTCCTATGACTTTTTATGACATACTATACTATGACTTTATAAAAACTTTTTTATGACATACTATGCTATGACTTTTATTACATTTTATAAAGTTCCGCCAGATTTTACTTATTTAGGCCAGATATCTGTTGCAGGGTAAATCAAGACAGCTAGCTAGACTATCTGTCCATTCTGAGTTTTCTGTTGCACGACTAAAACAACTTTTGAACGTACATGTTCTACCAAAACACGTTCCTCCCCGAGGCTATTTTGCAGAGGTGCCGTTGCTCCGTACGATGCTTAGCGCCGCCCAAGACAATTGTGATTAGTTTAAAGGAATGCCAATAAACCAGAGCATTTTTTTCTCCCATCCCAGAATGCTGTGGACTCGGCATACCCTCATTTGCAGCGCTGTGGAGGTAGGTCTGACAATGTGGGATTATGACATACTATACCACGACTTTTTTGACATTTTATGATGTACCATTACTTTTTATTTTTATTTTATGACATACTATACTATGACTTTTTTTTTGAAACTTTGACATACTATGACTTTTGACATTTTTATGACATACTATACTATGACTTTTTATAACATACTATACTATGACTTTTTTTGAATTCTCTTGACATACTTCATATACTATGACTTTTTTATGACATATTACACTGTGACATTTTTATGACATACTACACCATGATTTAAAAAAAAAGACTGTATAACATACTATGACTTTTTTTAATTACTTTTATGACATACCATGACTTTTTTGACATTTTTATGACATACTATACTGACTTTTTTTGAATTCTCTTATGACATACTTCATATACTATGATTTTTTTGTGACATTTGAATGCTTTTTTTTAATCCCTTCTCTGTCATCTAAGGTTTCAATCAGTAACAGTAAATTAAGGGTGTGAAAAAATATGGAAGTCCAAACTCAGATATGTGGAATTTTTATTTTAATACATTTTATATGAAAATAGTGTCGCAGACTTATACAACAGTGTTTGCTGTACAACGGACATGTAGATGAATTCCCTACTGAAAACATGGAAAATTCAAGCAGCTGAAAACAGGGAGGAGCATGAAATAAAATGAAGAGCGTTGACAGTTAGGAGGCACACTTCCAATAACGTTAGCTGCGCTTGCCGTAAGAAGGAATGTAATGTGAAAAATGAAATGTACTGTATTTGGTTATACTGATACTGAATATAGATGTAAAAAAAGCTAATCGATTTAACAACACTTTCACACCTTCATTTTAAAGTCCAGTAGCAGCCAGGCAAGTTAACGAACAAACATGAGCACAACACCTAAGAGTTTAACATTTCCAGCCTCCAGTCAACACCTGGACTTAATTTCAGGAGGAAGCTTGGTGCTTTGTGCTTTTCTCCCTGTAGAGGGGATTGTTTGTTTAACACATCTGGAGGGGGTTCAAAAGGTTTATCAGATATAGTCGAAACGAAATAATGAGGAATTATTAGATTCATTTTTCCTTTAAAACATTACAAGTATGTACAAAAATAGCAACTGCCACCGTGTTACAAATCAACAAACTCTCAATTAACTTGTGATGATACATTTAAAAAAAATCCACAACTCTTCCTCTTGCAGAGGGCATCTTAAACTCATCAGCACAAATAATAAGAAAAGAGAACATAAAAGACAAAAAGCTCATAAAACATGTATTTACATTCTGTGCAGGGGGAAAGCCTGGTTCTTGTTATATTGTAAAAATGGCATGAATGTTTTAGTCATTCATTCCCTAATATCTACTTCCTATACAATCCCCAGATCTCTTCTTTCAGCACGATTGTACAGTTTGTTACATTGTTACAAAGGTGTAGTATGAAACAAAGGTGTAGTATGAAACAAAAGACATCATCACTTACACGTGAGTAATGAGAAAAAAACTAAAGAGAAAACTTTGTGGTACCGTTAAAAACTGCAGCATTTCTAGCTTTGCCTCGATGAAACCATAATATTTCAAATGCAGGATTAAGGGTTGAGTATCACAAAATGAGTGTTTATAAACTCTGAACTGATGTCGAGTGGCTGTAGTGGTTCTAAATAGTGTGTGAACGCTCAGTGATACTACTCCATGCCCATAAAAATCAATTTTATAAGGAATTCTACAAAAACTGACCTAAACAAAATGCAACTTCCAAAACTGCATTTTCCAAAACTGTTTTTTAGTATTGTGAATTTTAAGTGACACCAAAAAATTAATTTTTTGTGGAATTCCTCCCTGTCTGACACAGTAATATCAGTGCTTTACTACAGGTAAGTTAATCACATTCCCTTTATGAACATTACTTACATATTTAAATACATAGTATCGACTGAACTGGTTGTTTGTCTTCTACTCATAGCCCATGTACAAAAAAGTCACTTACTCCGCTGTCAATCATTTTAACTTCAATGCCCTCTCACTGATGATAGGTTCAGACTCTCAGCTCTGCCTTGGCTGCTGGATTTAACCAAATCTAGGAGTTTCCAAACACTTTGTTATTATGAAGATATGTCGACCTCTCTGTCACAGTTGGCCTCCCTAAGCTCTGATGACGCCATTTTAGTCCTGTATGTCAATTTGGGTCATCTTGCTGCAGTTTGTGTTCAGGGTTGGGATGGGCGATGGAAATCCATAAACTGTGAAGGAACAATTACTGCTGTTTTTTTCCCTCCATTTTTCCTTTTATAATTCGAAATGTATGTTTTGTAGCATAATGTTGTCTTGCTACACGTTTGTTTCCTGTTCCAGCTCAAAAGGGTTAAAGGTCAGGGAAGCGGCTAGGGTCTTCTTTATAGTCGTTGGGAATGGTAAAAATGGACTGATCAAACTCATCATATCGAAACTCCTGAAACGTCACGGTGGCTGTGATCGTAGGGAAGACAGGGATGTCTACAGGGAGACATAAGCAGAATTACGAATTATATCTTTGGAAATCTTACAGGCATGCTTTTTTTAATTTTTGGTATACCTGTCATTGTCTGATTTCTTTCCGTATTTTAAATGAATTGGAGAAAATATCGAATTAAAAAAATCCCTTTTAATCTATGAATCTTACACACGAGAATTACATCTACTTACCCAGTTTGACAGGAAAGCCAGGGGGGAGCTTCATCTGAACAAACTCCCGGAGTTTATTAAAGTGCTTGAAGGGTGCAATCACCTCCAGAACATTCAATAACCTGGTGGAGAACAAAAACAACAAATGGTGACAGGTTACAGACAAGAAACTACCCACAAATAAACATAGCTGAAATATTTTAAATATAAGGCTTATTTTACTGGTTATAAATGGTTCTTAGATGTTGCCATATTTTGTGAGAAGTATTAGTTAATAATTGTTTATTTCAATACAACAGTATGAACTTAACTTAATTTGCCGCTTATATCAACCCAATTATATCAATCATTTTAAGCTTCACAGGACGGAATTGTAACACATTGTTGTACACAAACAATCAGTAATTAGAAAATGAAAATAAAAATTCAAAGCTTTAAAAGACAGACAAAAACAAAATCTGAGTTTTCAGTAAATGTAAAGGAAAGAATCAACTCCAACAAAAAGGTTTTTCTGCCATTTGCACAAATAAGTAATTTCCCTTTTATCACCACTCTGCAGATGCCAGGAGAAAATAACCAGAAGAAGACTCACGATTCGATGCCCAGAGGGAAGTCTTGACTCATGGCTATTGTGGCTTTGAAGTTTTTCTTGCTCTCTTTGCAGACCAGCTCTCTTCCTAGATGAGGAGCTCTGAGCAGACAGAAAGAAACAACCACCTGTCAGAATGTAGCCGCTTTTTAATATGCAGAAATCTTCCACTGTACTTTTTGTCCAATACTAAAAACAGCTGATGAGTATTGACATTTTCGTTATTTTCACGGAAGTAACTCGCTCTGCTTTCTGTCACTCGTGTTCTTTCTGCTGAACAGTAACTGAACGTGACTCCTATCAGTCAGAGGAAAAAACTGGCCTTGAAAAGTGCAGTTAAACATTCTGTGACACTGAAACTTGTGTAGAGATGTTTACAAATGAATTCTTCTGTAAAATGAAAAAAATACATGCATAATATTACATGTGCCGTGTGCAAGAAGACAACATAGTCTACAATGTGTATGGAAATTACATAAATACTCAACGTAACAATCATGCAGCAATATATTTCCTATTGAAATGTGATTAACCTTAAATCTAACTTTCCATCTTTTTAGAGAGGGAAACTAAAAGAATGGTTCATTTTCAAAGGACAATCAGATATTTTGCTCCTTGATTCACAAATACAATATGTGACAGTAACATCATTTTTTCCTCAATGGTCTAGTTTCCCCTGTAAAACCTACTTTCCATTGTCAGCAGTGATGTATTCCAACCAGGATATAGTGTTGGGTGAAGGGGCAGTTAGTGATTGCCTCCTTGCCGGCTGAAGAGCAGAGAGAAACAAAAAACATGTTGAAGGGCAGATCTAAAGACTAAACTACTGCAGGGCCACACAGAAGAAAAAAAAACAATGATTAAAATCCACACTGATATCAGACAAAACCCTATGATTCCTGATTAAACTGAGCATATTCTAACATTAAACACTTAACCGGTTTCTTTGTAAAATCTGCGAGCTTCTAATTTCCGCTCATCAGTAAACCTGACAAAAGTCACATGAAGACCTCAGTTAAGAAAGTGGAATCTGTGGCCGGGTTGGTTCAGTGGGTAGAGCAGGCGCACATGTAAATGATTTATGCCTCGACGCAGAGGTCCAGGGTTCGAATCCGACCTGTGACGATTTCCTGCATGTCTTCCCCCTCTCTCTCCCCTTTCTCACCTAGCGGTCCTGTCAAAAATCAAAGGTGGAAAAGCCCAAAAAAATAATCTGAAAAAAAAAAGTGGAATCTCTACATTTAATCAGTATGTCTTGATTTATTCCCACAGCTATGACATGATCAGCACAGGCCACTAGAGGGCCCCGGTGCATCACTAATCCCACAGTAACCTCAGTTTGGCCTTTTAGGCCTTGCAAATAAAGCGTAACGGAATTACTATAATTTAGTACACCACTAAACATCTGATACCAGAGACGTGATGCTATTTCACAGTGTTTTTTAATCTCGCTACGTACATATTGCGCTTACTTCCTGAACAGCAGTGTTTCTGCTCTTAATCCTTTACAGGAATAAATGACTGCAAATACAGCAGCAATAAACGGTAAGAAAGAAAAGCAGTAAAGACATCACCTCAGATTGTCCATTTCATTTACAGCTCAATATGAAAGTTTACTGAGATAAGTACTTTACAAACTGAGGCAAACCGTTTCTGTATTCATCTTTTGTTGCGGTTCTTTTTCTTTTCCTTTATTTTCTTAGCTGCCTCAAAAAGTAAGTGTGTAGCATTACATGCATTAAAACAACTACAGCAAAAACCTGGAGGAAAGAACTCGAGGCACAAACAGCAAGATGGACAAAAAGACAAACCGAACATGTACAATAAAAAGTCAACCAGATAAAAACATGTAGGAGTTGCCTCCTCATTTCAAAAAATGAGGAAATAAAACTGTACATAGTTCTTCTTTAGCGTCACTTTAAGATTGGATCTGCTTGTGCTGACCCTGAAATAGAGCTGCAGTGAGCTCCATCCAGTTTCTCCTAAAACTGACTTTCACCTAAAATGATCTTGCAGTTCTTGCCAACGTTCAAACACACCAGCTGACCTCGCTTTTTGTAAGCCGTAGTTAAATAAGCAAGTAGGGCAGAATAATGTGGAAAAATGTTGTGGATGACAGGACACCTGGCTGTGCCAAGAATCAGCCGTGTGTCCTGTGAAAACAAATGTAGACGATATCTTAGTTCACCTTCATTCCCACCTACACTGCAATCATCAAAGAAATGTTTGGGTGTTTTCACGTTGGGCTGCGGCCATGTAAAGTGCTCGCTTTCACACACCGGGTGTATCTGCTCTGGCGTGTTGTTGTGACGAGGACAGAGTACACACAGCCTGCCGAGGCCCTGATCTGCTGGTATGCCGGTTTCACCCCTCCATCATTCCATGGCACCGGGGGTTTTAGCCTTCATCCATGTGATCAATAGTGTCAAGCCCTGTTCAAAAGCCCCCCATGCTTCCCTGTGTCCACAGATCTCCCTCGCTGTGGTAAACACAGCTACGTCACACCAGCTGCTTATTTTCTGCTCACCCACTTTCCACGTATGCTTTTCCGCTGGGGCGGAAGGAAAAACTATTTCCACATCGACACTGAGACCCACTAAAACACCGCTTTTTCACTTTAAACATGAGTGGGCACTAATTTAAATGAGTGTAAATACACTGACAGACAACAGAGGACATGGATGAGACAAAGCCCAGCACAGAACGGGGGGCAACAAAAACAACTGAGCAGTTAAAAAGGCACCCATTGAGTGTTGAGAGGCTTTGACTTCACTGTGTGACTGGCTTTATTGTCAGTGTTTAGACAAGGGCTTGCTAAGCAAAGTCTGGAACGTACTATGAGGGGATGGTGGGTGGGAGAGTCATCCCTGTGAATGTGAAGGTGCAGCTTTGTAGCTTTTACTACAAGGTAGCAGTGCTGGGACTCAAATCATGCATAGTGGAATGAGAATGGAATGGGGGGGCGGTACCTGTCACAGTGATCGGGGGCAGCTTTTCATTTTGTTTTCATGTGCGAAACCAAAAAAAAAACCATCAAAGTAACAACAGCGGGGAGTCAGACAGGAATGTTTCAATAAACCATGCAGTTGATTGACAGGGTCTGACAGGAAGTCCATGCTGTTTCTACAGGATTTATCTTTGTACAGATACAGTAGTGAGAACTGGGGGGTTTATTTTGTTTGAGACTCATGTCCTACCCCAAGGTTCCAGCAGGACAGGACAGTTTCAGGACTGGACTGGTGGTTACTCTGCAGGTATAAGTAAACAGGATGTTTATCGAAGTTCCTCGCAGTGAGTCACAAAATAACTTTACATGTGCATCTTTGGTCTAAGTGTCCAGCTACACTCTATTAGCTATCAAGGTTGATGATGGCGGGGGTATTGTGGATTCCCTGGTAGAAGTCTCTCTGCTTCCTCCACCACCCTGCTGAAATTACAAGTGACAAACAGCCATATTCAAAGCCCTACTCACCTCAAAGTTCTGCTCTATGAGATTTCCTCCTTTACTCAGGCTCTCCATGATGGCTTTGTTCCTCAAGATATCCTCCTCGCTCAGGTGCTCCCGTCTCTTCCTGGACTCGAGCACCAGGCCGTTCACAGAGTAGAAATCTGCCAGAAAGTTTCCCACGCGCTCCTGGAGGTAGAAGAAACACTTAGACAAGTCCCCCTGCTGAGTCACCAATTTCCCTTTAAACACATGTCAAAAGGACAAAGGAGTGTGAGGACAGAAAGCAATACCCACATAACTCATCCACCACCTTCATGCCCCCTGCCCTGTCTGTGTTGTTGTTTAACTCTGAGCCTATCACCTGTGGTTCCCTCCTGGGGTAATCACTGATTTATTTACTGTCTTTCCTGCCTGGTATGGGAGATGTAACAGGGAATATGATCAGGAAACTGGACGGAGTCTACAGCAATGAATAGCAATGAATTTATTTGCCCAAAAGCAATTCTAATTCAGTCCAGACCTGTCAAACTATTGCTAATTTATCTGCAATCCTTTACTTTGCTGGCACTATTGCTTTTACAGCAAAGTAACAGTAAAAGGTGTGAGTACAGGAATCCAATATATTTCTCATATTATGGATTTTCATAAGACAAGGCATCTAACAGAGTCAGAGCACTTGCCAGACCAGACCAGACCAGACCAGACCGATTATGGCTTTTAGTTTGTCCATGTTGTCAGACATGTAAAGGGGTCAACAGTCTGAGGTCCTTTTGAGTAAACCAGCTGAAAAACATCATATATTGCAACTGTGGTATGTTACACATAATCTGTAATATACATTCTGATATATCTGTGTACCTTCCATTTCCTGCCTTACCCAGAGAATAAATCAAATTCCCAACTTTCTGTCTGGATCAAGCTACTACAAATTCCAGAAATTCCACACCCAGGTGAAACTCTGTGACCAACAGCTGACTTGGGAAAAGCTGTAGTGGTGGGAGTAATAATATCATAACAATACAACTACAACAACAGACACCAACCGTCTTGTCCTCTCTGAAAAGCCAGCCGGTCTGCGCCCTGGAGAAGGTGATGGACTTGGTGGATAGTGTGGCGGAGTACACATCGCTGCTCATCAGAATGTCCACTTCCTCCTCTGTCTCCATCTCTGACTCCTGAAAATACAGCACAGTGTCAGGAAACTACAGAGGAATCAACAAAGGTATGGACACTCAGTATGTGGTTCCTCTAAATCTTTGATAAAGAGCAAGATATCTTAACAACTACTGGCCAGATTGCACAAAAATGTTGCATGAGTATTCATGCTCCCCAGAGGCTGATTGAAATGATAGTGGCGACATAACCTTTTGTTTAGTTTCACCGTCAGGTCACATTTTCCACTCGCACATAACATCAAACTATGAAGGAACACTGCCACGTCGCTTACTGAAAAGACTCATCATAGACCTCGTCATAGACCTTTTTGATTTTAAACAGCATTTCTGGCATCACCATCAGAACAAACCATACAGTTTTAGCCCCACAACCAAAAGTTCAGTAATGCGGTAGAGCTAAAACAATTTATTTGAATATGGCTCTGGAAAAATATGAAACTTTTTTTTTTTTATTATTATGATTTTCTAACATTTTGTAGACAAAACAATGAATTGAGAGAATATTTGGTAGGTTAAATCAATGATGAAATAATGTGCGTTGTAATGAATATTGTAAACTTCAGGGTCTGCAATCTTTTAGTCTTATATATTGGCATGTCTCACACACCTCATGGTGTATCCGCTGGTAGACTTTCTGTTCGTTGTCCAGCACAACAAAAGACTCGGAGGGGATGGCATTGCCGTTGAAGATGAAACTGAGGTCCCCGCGCTGACACTTCATGTCTGTGAAGTCTATCAGGGTAGTGTCCAATCTACACACACAGAGAGAGAGAGAGAGAGAGAGAGAGAGAGAGAGAGAGAGAGAGAGAGAGAGAGAGAGAGAGAGAGAGAGAGAGAGAGAGAGAGAGAGAGAGAGAGAGAGAGAGAGAGAATGTTTAGTGTGGGTACTTTAGATACATGAAAGGAGAAAACAAGAAAAAAGAAAACGAGTTGCACTGACCAACACTGGCCACATCCAAGACATCAGCAAACAGTGTCAAAACTGTAAGCGAAAAGAAAAAACTGTGATGATGTCAACCCCTTGGCTCTGAGAGTTTAAAGACGATGTGTATGGTAATTATTGCCATGGGAGACTAACAGCACATTTCAAAAATCTTTTTCTCTTTCACTTTGCCATAGTGGGTAATCCTGGAATGAGGCACGACAACAAAGAGAATAGCTGATCTGCTTGTGAAGACCAGACACAAAGTGGTAGGTGCTATGAGTAGGTATGACAGGCCTGAACAGAGGTGGAAAGTATTGAATTACAATTACTCGTGTTACTGTAATCAAGTAGTTTTTTTGTGTACTCTTCTTTTTAAAGAAGTTTTCTGTAATTTTACGTAAGTATGTTTTGTTTAAAGTATTGTACTTCGCATCATTTTAAATCACATCCGTTACTGAGTAAAAAAATAATAAATAGGCAGCGCCAGTTTGTGTTCACTTCCAGTTTGCGACCACTTCGGCTTCAAGTGCAAGAAAGACAACAGCTTTAGTGTAAGAGATCTCGAACTAGCAGCTTATAAAAACTCCACATTAAACATGCGCTAGCATGTAGAGGTCCGTTAAATAATAATTGTACCATTACAGTGCCGCTAGTTTCATAATGATGCAAAAAACATTTAGAACTTCTCATAATAACAGAAAAGGTCTCTCACATTGTTTTGCGCCATTGCTTTGGCAACGTATCTGTCAAACGAACTAAAATCAATATGGTAAGATAAAAGATTTATATAGCACATTACATAGGCAAGACCCTCCCCACCCCCCAAGTAACTAAACAACTTTTACTAATTTTAAATGAGCTACTTCTTACTTCTACTTGAGTATATTTTCATACCAGTAATTATACTTGTACTGTAAGTAGAATATTTTTGTAATCTTTTTTACCTCTGGGCCTGACACACGGTAGCACTAGAATTTAAATGAACTTACTGCAACAATTTTTTTCTTTCAGTCTCAACTCCAGGCTAATAAGAGGGCATTTTGAATACCAAATTAAACATCCGGGAGCAGTTTCAGAGATTAATGACAAGCTCCAAATCAAGGATATCTCATGCAGGAACCCTTCTTCAAATAGATGTACAGTAGTTGATAGGTTATGATACCCAAATATAGAAGCATCTGTGTATGTGCTGGATAAAGGACTGCCCTGGTTTGTCTAACATATAACCCAGTAAGAAAAGTGGAATCCAAGTTGATGTCTGTGCATATGCCTTGGCTGTGAGAGCTGTAAACCTCAAGACTGTGGAATGCCGCTTGGTGTTAGCTTTTTGCCCACAGGCCATGAAGCACAGCAACGTGGATTCCAGCTGTAGATTCATCGTTGTGACTATGTGTCAGCGTGCGTCACAGGGTGATGAATTTCTGCTGATGCCCTTTGTAAGCGAGCTAGGCAGCACATCACTGTAACTCGCCTTCAATGGGACTCTGATTTGAATTGTAACACAGAAGTAAAAGATCTGTGCACCGTTCACTTCCTCATACTGCCAGGCACTGATTTCACATTCTAGTTAACCAAAATAGGTTGAAGGGAGAAAATGAGGAGGTGTAGAGAGAGAGAGAGAGAGAGAGAGAGAGAGAGAGAGAGAGAGAGAGAGAGAGAGAGAGAGGTAGAGGTAGAGAGAGGGGGGGGCGAAGAGAGAAGAAAAAGTAGAGGCTGATATGTGTAGCACAAGATGACAGATGAATTAGTTAAGACTCAAAAAAGGTTTTCTCAAAGAATTACTGTTTAATTTGATGTGGTTTCCATAAGTTGGTTTTCTTGTTTGACTCAAGACCACCATCATACACTTTATTTAAATGCAACACAAGGACTTGTTGACAGGACTTGCCTGATGTTGAGGCCCTGCTTGTAGATCTTACAGGCATCTGAAGGCAGGATTCTGGAGAGCAAAGGCACTGAAACATGAAAAGATACAGTAAGGACATGTAAAATGTCTAAATTTAGAAAGCTCACTCAATAATGAAGACTACCATCGTCTTCAAAGCCTCAGTAGCATATAGCTCTGTAGAGTAGAGGGCCGTATAACGTGTAGTTCTGTCTCTAAATATTTATTAAGTAACTGAAGTAACTAAAAAGCAAGAAACCTCCCTCACTGTTCTATCACTGCTCAAAACTCTAGAGGTATTTTACCAGTCCAAAATAATTGTTTGAAGGACTGCACTGAAAAAAAAGAAATCCCTTTGACAGTCTCAGATCTGTGAGGTTTAAGCCATATGCTTCTCTAAGCACAGTGTTTCCCATACATTGATATATTTGTGGCGGCCCGCCAGACAATCAATGTTGACCGCCACACACACACACGTCTGTATTACTATCTTACACACACACACACACACACACACACACACACACACACACACACACACACACACACACACACACACACACACACACACACACACACACACACACACACACACACACACACACAGATTAATTAATGCCATTGATTATTATAGACACTCCAATACAGTAATGTAGGTGGCAGTATGAGCTTTAAAGGTCCCATGACATGGTGCTCTTTGGATGCTTTTATATAGACCTTATTGGTCCCCTAATACTGTATCTAAAGTCTCTTTCCCGAAATTCAGCCTTGGTGCAGAATTACAGCCACTAGAGCCAGTCCCACAATGAGCTTTCCTTAGTTTGTGTCTGTAGCTATTGAGGAGGAGGGGGGGGGGCAAGGTGGAAGGTGGGAGTGTGGCCTTTGCTCGTTTGAAAGCCATGATGTCTCTCTCTCATGGGTGGGCCAAATTACCTGGGCGGGAAAAGCAGAGAATGGGGAGGTAACCTTGCTCCTTATGACCTCATAAGAAGCAAGATTCCAGATCGGCCCATCTGAGCTTTCATTTTTCTCAAAGGCAGAGCAGGATACCCAGGGCTCGGTTTACACCTATCACCATTTCTAGCCACTGGGGGACCATAGGCAGGTTGGGGGAAACGCATATTAATGTTAAAAAACCTCATAAAGTGAAATTGCCATGCCATGGGACCTTTAAACTTGGTTTGTGATCCGCTAATTAACACACAGAAGAAGACATCGACCGGCATCGATCTTTTTCCCTGCAGAGAAGACACTGCGGTCAAGCCAACACTCAAATCAGCCAATGCTGAAATTGTAGTGCACTCTTATACTAGTACTTTTGGTAAATGTGTTAAACGGCGCAGATCGACGGTCTTAGCAAAGTGAGCGGTAAGATACACATGGGACTACTTCTGGTTTTCAAAATAAGGTGTTGAAGTTTATATATAAAGTACACATAAAAATAAGATTATTGGATTATATTTTCAAGAAATAAAAACGAACATTTTTACTGTATACATTTTGAAATTTTACAAAGTAATTGTTCCACATTTCTACCGTAAAATTACTGAAAGTCGAGATGCTAAAAAAACTATTTTGCTCCATAAATCCAGTCAACGACTAAAATATTTGAGTTGACATCTGTAGTAATTAAAATCTAACAATTTAACTGTATGAATATGGAGGTTTTTCCAAGTAAAGTCCAACATTTTTACTGTAAAATGACTTTAAATCTGAATTTGGAGGTGCAATAAAACAACGTTGCTCCATAATTCCAGACAATGACTGATATATTTGAGTTAAGGACATCTCTGACTATACCCTTATAGAAAATCAAACAATTTTACTGTATAAATATAGAGATTTTTCAATTTAAAAAAAAATTAAATGTTAAGTTAAATGACTAAAAATATGAAACTGGAGGTGCTATAAAAAGACACCGGCATATACTACACCAGAATACTTGCATGTTGGGATGACAGTTATCCTTCTTTGTTCATCACAGTCTCTAAGAAAAGTTGCTTTTTGCAATTATCTGCAGCACGCTACTCTCATATGTCCTTTTATCTCTACTTTCCCTTGCTCATTTCCTGGCATCTGCCCTCTGGCAGCTGACAGATTGATATTAAGTAAAACTTTTCATTTTACAGATTAGCAACCAATCCAAATAAAAATTTAAAAAACTGTGACTATGACAACTGCAATGAAACATTTGGTTAAATTACGTTAAATCTTGTTAAAAGGCCTGCATTTGTGAAAAACTATTATATTAAACAATATCGGACAGCATGAAGCTCTGTCTTTTCAATTAAAAGAGGTTATATATTGACCTTTTACCGATTCAGTGTGACAGCTGTGTGATTTCATGTTCAGTGCCTATGGATGGACACAGCACAGCTTGATGCTGCGAAGACAGGTGATTGGGATTGCTGTCTGTGTAGAAAAGAATGCAATATACAGTATGTGCTGTGTCTTTGTTTTATACTACTAGTGGTCCTCTATGTTAGCTAACAGTGCTGTAAATACAGTGTACGTGAAAAAGGGAGTGTGTTCCTTTGGTATAAAGTAGCCAAGGTACATGGAGTAATCAGCTTAAAAAAAAAAAGTGCTGTTGACTTCGTAAGTGTAAATATCAAAGTTATCAAAAACTTAACTGCCCTGACTCATTTAACCAGCAGCCTTAAAGAACATGGCTACCTAAAATAATTGGTCTTCCAGGTGAAGTGCTTCACATTGAGAAGCCTCCAAAAATGTTTTGAACACCTTCCTGCATCGGTGGTTCTGTTCCTTAAACATCATGCTGTCACAGTGCTGTTGCTCTGTTGTTTAAGTTCTGAATATCATGACTTTTGTAGCTGTCATTACTATTGGAATTATTCAGATTCATTGTTCTTATAAAGTTCTAACAGTAGTTTTTTTTATTTAATTTTTTCTAATATTTGTTTGTATTTTGTTTTGTACCCTAACTACTAACCCGGATTAAATAACCATTACACTGGAATACATCATAAATCAAGTGGTTTTCCTGTGGTGCTGGCAATGTTAAAGAAAGGTATAGAAGGAAAGAAATCTGTACAAGTGGGGATATGTATACTACAAATAAAGTAATGTACTATTACAAGATCAGTTTATGCAGTGTTCGAACTGGCCTTTCGGAAGCCCACCTTTTTTTGTTGACACATGAACAACAGTTAAAGTTACTCAGGCTACCAAAGAATACCATAATTCCTCCGTTCAATTCGGCGTAAGCGACGCACCCCAAGCTTCCATCCTTACCCGTTTTGCTAGCAGCAGGTTAGCATTTGAACAAAGTGCTGTGTGTCCACAGTGTGTAAAGATTGGAGTTGCAGTATTGCCTGAGGCCTTTTGGAGGAGCAACACTTAGGTTTTAGTTTGTGATCTCCCTGCAGGGGAAACGGTCTCTAACATGTTCCGTTTGAGCTTCAACTTTACTCTGCAAACAATTCTAAGTCTATTGGGAGTTGAACCTGGAATTGCCTTCAGCCTGAAAATAACTTTGCTATTAAAATGTGAAAAGGTGAAGTGAAAGAATTGCAGCCGTTACTTGCATCTATTCTGAATAAAACCAAAAGATGCAGCCAATTGCCAAGTGTGACTTTGCTCAAGATGCAAAAACGTTATACTGTCAGCTATCTCTCTCAAGGGTTAAAGACGACACAAGGGTTAACCCCTTAACGCCGACTGTCGCTAATTTGCATCAAATCCCTTCCATTCCGACTGCAGGCGAGATAGCGTGTGTATTCCCCCCAATGCCGGTTTGTTTACATGCGATACATACCTCGGAACCTTTTGCATGCACTGGTTTCTCGTAGGAGCGAAATTAACCATAACCCTAACCCCTAACCCTAACCCTAACCCTAAAGAAACTATTGTCAATGTTAGGGAGTAGGAGAGGCTTTTCTTTCTTGCCGTTGTCAAGATTCATGTATTTGTCATTTACAGTTTAGAAGTTCTAACAACTTTGTGACATGAATGAAATCTACTATGTGTTTTATTCATTTTACCATTATGTAAAGAATTTTACCATAATGCCTGTTGTCGCTAATTTGCATCATACCTAAATTTATATCTATTCCATATGCTATAGACAAATTAACAATCTCAACTTAATTTAGCATCAGCTTGGAGCCAGAAACACACATAATATTTTGTTTGTATAATTGTGAATAAATTCAGGCGTCAAGGGGTTAAGAAACAGCCATGTATATTAGCTCTTCCAGTCTCTCCACTGCTGGCTGTTCCAATTTAACGGGAGAGAGGAGCAAGAGGGGTTATGATCGTGACCAGCCTCTGACGAGCTGTTACCACCTCCATCTTCAGCCAGAGAGGACATTATTTCTTTAGCTTCTTCTTGCGTTGTCAACCTGGCGGGAGGTGTACTAACAGGGCTTGCAGCAGGTGAATCGGTTGTGCTATTAACGTCATCGCTACACAATTTCTTAGTAAAACCAAAATCTATTAAACTGCCTTGTTTTCTTTTTGCCATGGCTATATGATGCTAACTGAAGAATGGATTTCAAGGACTTTTTGCGCCGATTAACGTTTATATTTTTCTACAAATCTTTGAATAAACATGTACTAAACATGAGTTGAATTTGCACCGCAGCGCCGCCACGCCTTGATGCTCATGACAAGAATAGCATGTATAGTTATCTTTATTGAAGTAAATTAGGTTTAAATCGCCATCATGCATGAATGAATGATATTTTCGCAATTTTACAAATAATAATCCACAATGATCACATTACACAAAACTGAAATTGCACATCAAAATGACACACTGTTAATATTTCTAGAGACCCCCCCAAAATTTCACAAATCACCCAGCCCATGTCTTACTAAGGGGAGCCGAGCTTCCCCTAGCTCCCCCGTAGTTTGAACCTTGAGTTTATGAGTGACAAGTGCTACCACCAATCTACCATGTTGGTGGCAGTGGTGAATAAACACTATAATTTAGACATTACACGTAATAAAGATTTTCAATATAGGCCTGGTATAACAACAACAGTGCCAATGCCAAGCTCCACAACTTTGTACACTCAGCTAATCGCCCTGGTAACTAGAATAACCCTAACCCTAGACTAGAGGGTGGAGGTGGCCATTCCTTATTTCCCACACCCTTGCTTCTGGCACACTTGCTCAGAAATACCATAAAATTAATGGAATAAATGTGGGACTTTTACTTTAAAAAATCTCCACAATTACACAGTAAAAATGTTTGATTTTCAGTAAGGATGTAGTGAAAGATGTCCTGTACTCAAATATATCAGTCATTGCCTGGAATTATAGAGCAAAGTCTTTTAATAGCTCCTCCAGTTTCAGATTTCAAGGAAATTTTACCGTAGAAATGTGGGACTTTACTTCCAAAAATCTCCAAAATTATACAGTAAAAATTGTTTCATTTTCAGGAAGGGTGTAGTCAGTGATGATCTGTACTCAAATATATCAGTAATCATCTGGAATTATGGAGCAAAGTCTTTTTTATAGCACCTTAAGTTTCAGATTTGACGTCATTTTACCCTAGAAATGTGGGACTTTTACTTCATAAAATCTCCAAATTCACACCGTTAAATTGCTTGATTTTTAGTACGGGTGTAGTCAGAGGTGTCTACTGAAATAAATCATTGTCTGGAATTATTAATGTTGTATCCTTGTAAACTCCAACAATACATTCCTATCACAATTTAGTGGCATTTTATTTGTATTGTATAAGGGACAGACACAGGTTACATACATTTTACTTCTGGTGAATATAATCCATTAATCTTTGCTTACTCGATCTGGGCCGTTTGAATGCATTTACCAGGCGTGCCATTATAAGAGTGCACTACAATTTTAGCGTTGGCTGATTTGACCACGGAGATCCGAGGGACGACTGGCTTGACCACAGTGAGAAGACGGCTAGAGTCGATCCGGAGTTTAATGGTTAATATTATGAAGTTATTACCGGTATTTATTCAGGGTTTATACCGTTGACATATATATAATGGACCAATAGACCCCGTTGCTCTGGACAGAGACCAGTCAAGGCTATTAGAAGCACTTTTCCGGTGATCTCTTGCTGTACTGCGCAGCTTCCAACTGAGAGAGACAACGTAAATGTGGGTTTAATGTGAGTAAATGTGACGTGAGCAACGTGTCTGAAAGTTGTAAGTCTTCTGGTAGCTGTGCCAAGAGAAATCTCAATCATTCCCAATCTTACAGAGACGGAGAGTGTAGGTATATGTAAGGAGATAACACAAGCACAGGCTAATTATTACTAACTAACATGCTAGTTAACATTAGTAATTAAACTTAAACAGCTAATGTAAGTCGAAACTGCCTGTGAGCTTCTCCTGTACTATATGGTAATTCCTCTACTATGCGACAGTAAGTCGCGTGGTTATGACACAATCGTTAGCCTATTTTTACAAAAACGTCTGCTACAGAGCCATAACATGAGATACAAGGTAATGGAGCCTTTTATACATTGTCGTGTTTCTTTAGAAATAAACAATGGACAAATGAAGTCTTTAAACGCTTCAGATGTAAAGTTATTCGCTGTCAAAGTGACGTCAAAATGAATGGCACTCAATGGGATGCTAACGGCAGGTGAGTGTTTGTTAGCATCAAAATGGCGCCATAGGAGCGACGGGTTGTTGACAGACGCTTACCCCCTTGCCTAACCCTAACCCTAACCATTGCCTAATCCTAGCGCCTTCCAGGCAGCGCTGCCTGGAAGGAGACTTGGGGGCTTAAAACACAGATAAACCTGAATATGCAGACACGTCATCTCGCTCCGCCTCTCTGCTGAGGCCCGTTCACGTAACAGCAGCAGTTAAACTGTATTTCACACTATGATGATTACATTTGCAACAATCTGCGGTTCACATGCATGCCGAACTGTATGGTCTTTTACTCTACATCACAGACAATTTATTTATCAATATTTCAAAATAGAAAACATTACACTTATATATAATTCATGTTTTGTATGTTAATGTTTTGTATTCATAACACTATTGTATTACTGTACAAATTAGCTACAATAGTAATAACAATTACCTTACGTAAGTCACTCCTACATTTTTTAACTGAGGAGCAAAACATGCCCCTTGGGAAAAAGATACGTGCCCTGATCATACTAATCAAATGAACTGGACTTTGTTGTCAGATGCGAAAGCCCCCTTCACTTACTGCACTATACCATTCAATTTAAAATTTGCACCTCTTTCCACACGTGCACCCCCCACCCCAAGTCAGCTACCACCACAAATAGAATCAAATTCTGTGGGAAACACTGAAGCACATACATCTTCAGCTCTCTAACCTACAAATAATTTACTTTTTTTTACACAATTTCCATTTACAAATACATAATCTTTCCCTTGTCAATAATTAACACAGACACAGTGAGTACACAGAATTCAGTCCTGGCTCACATTCTGAGGCTGGACCTGTGCAAATTAAGCAAATGCAGACAGACAGACAGAGACAGACAGACAGACAGACAGAATATTTCATCTGCATTCAGTAACAGTTTATCAGGTGAAATTATGTATAAATTTAGTACAGCTGGAGAACAAATTCTGCTTCAGGTATCAGCAGATATGTAGATCTGCTGATACCATAATTATATGAGGAGGGTGGTTGACATTAGAGGATGGTGTGTCAGTTCATGTCCAGGAGGAGGAGTCATTTTCAGCCTGTAGCCACTGGTGACTCCTACAGTCAGTGTCCCTTATGGCACGGATCAAACACTAACCAGACAGAATCACATTTTACCATCTGAACGCATTCTTCTGTTGGTGTTTCAGACTACACTATTACTAACTCAGATTTGATAATGTCTGTGAAACAATTATGTTTTCTGCCACTATCATAAAACAGCTTAGAGTGTTGCTTGACTCACCCCAACTTTGGAAGTCCCAGTGAAGCTCCAAGTAAAAGTCTCCAAGCTTCAAATGAAGACAAAGAAAACTCAATCACAAGTGAAACTGGATGAGTGGCACTGAGACATTAGGAGCAGAGAATGGAGTAAGGCCTACTTACTTCTTTCAGGGCTTTCAGCAGCTTGGGCCTCTTGTCCTCCACAGTCTCCCTGGACTGTTGCTTCAGCTTCCTCAGCAGCGCTGTGACTGAAAGACAGAAACAAAAGTCATGAAAAGTTTGAGTGAGACCAAAACCATCATCAATTAGGCAGATGTTTTAGCGTGAAAAAAAAAAAAAAAAAAAAATGAACAGCGTTTTTCCACGCAAAATATTATATAAAGTGTATTGGATAAACTGGATAGCTTGTGGTTGGTATAACCTTTTGCTTTTACTGAATCTGATCCCACCACTTAATTTGCTCCAAGAAGATGTATTCACCATTTCTCCACCACAATGCTTTTGTTTTGGAAAACAGTAAACATCCTTAATTCCATGGCATGAAAGCCAGCTTCTCTTTAATCATGATTAGTTGGCTGAGGAAAAAAGAATTTCATTTTTACAAGCTGAACCTTCCTCACTTTTAGGGAGAGTTGCTTTCTTCCAAAATTAGCTTTTTTTTGAGAGCATCTGCCTTCTGATTGCATTGCAGTCCCTCCCTACTTATTTTAATGTAAAGATGTGATGGTTTACTGTATATGTGAGCAGCTGTTGTTGCTTTATTCACGAAAAACAAAAACATTTAACTAAAACTAATATAAGTTTATATCACAAAGACTAAAGGTGACTAAAATCCATGCTGTATTGAAGTAGCACTGTACAGGAAACTGATTGTTTTGCAGTGCAGATTGTTTTTTGTGTGCAGATTTTGCCCCTTCAACATGACAAAGGTGATCCTGTGTCATTGTGAGGGTTAAGGCTTAAGCCTCCATGTACTGTGAGTTTTTTTTTTTATCTTAGGAGCTGTCTCGCTATGCAAATCCTGTCAGCAATGTGATATGCTAAAGGAATAGAACAGGCGGTTTACAGTAACGATGGCTTTTGGATCAGAGATACACTGACTTCTCTGGGCCAGATGGGACACTCCCAGCAGCATCGGGCCAATCACTGCACACTGCCTGCAGGGATCAAAACATTTCCAGGAAGTTCAAAGGGAATAAGCCTGACAGATATGGAGCTGCCTGCTAATGAGCTGCGCCTTTAACCTCCTTAACGACCTGGGGGAGAGACATATGCACAGGAGACTTTTAACCATGACGGGCCGGATTAACAAGCATTCACAGCTCTTTGGCCCATTGGCTGCAGGAGACTCGCTTCTTTAAGCAAAAGAAAAATAGGATCCCCACCCAACTAGTCAACATATATTTAAATCTGATTAGCTATTTATAGGGGAGAGGGAACATCAGTTGCTCACTGACATAATTTTGTTGCTTTAATGAAGCCAGGGGGGGATTAAGTTACGACACGACTGCCACTTATAAACTAATGGGAACAGTAATAAAAAAAAAAGAAAATGTTTGGCTTGTGACACCCAGACTGCCCTACATTTTAATAGGACGAAAGGCAATAGTGGACATATGGCATTATCATTAGCCTGAGTAGCTCCTGTGCACCACGTGGGGAGTCAACATACCCAAACATGTCGCACTTATTGTCTTATTGATGCTCCCGACGAGTAGGGTTGGGCATCATTTAGATTTTAACAATTCTGATTCCAATTCTTCCTTTCGATTCCGGTTCTTATCGATTCTCGATTCCGATTCTTTGAGGGGTGGAGTTGAAACGGGTCACATGCTTATTTCACAAATACAAAAGGTGGGTTGCAGTTTGACAGGGCTTTTTCAATGTAAAATAAAGCCCCACTAGAGCACCGCTTACTGTGCTCCATGGCTGCAACACAACCAAATCCTCCAAATGATTCCAAACGATTCCAATAAAGAATTGGAATTTTTCCAATAAAGAAATTTTTCCAATAAAGAAATTTTTCCAATAAAGAAAGTAATTTTTGAAACGATTCAGAATCGGTTCTCCATGCCCAACCCTACCGACGAGACAGCACACAGTGGGCGAAGGGCTCAATGGCAAAGCAAGGCCAAATTACAGCACAGGCACACAGGCACACAGGCACACAGGCACACAGACACACAGGCACACAGACACACAGGCACACAGGCACACAGGCACACAGACACACAGGCACACAGGCACACAGGCACACAGACACACAGACACACAGACACACAGACACACAGACACACAGACACACAGACACACAGACACACAGACACACAGACGCCAATTGACACAGACACAAGTACAGGACGAAGGTGTGTTTGTGGCCCGGCTGCCTAATGAGTGTGGACAAGCTCTGGATGGGGCTCCTCCTGATCCTTGCTGCCTCTCAGCGGGAAGAGGAAAAAAGTACAATCCCACCATCTGCCCACAGACCACCCAGCCAGCACAGGCCGAGAAACCAACGCTGCCCGCTTTTACACTAAACCAAACTGACTATCCACGCTCAAGGAGCTAATTCACCCAGATACTGATTAGGGCACTTTCCTGACATTAATTAGGTGAGTGGTCTCAGTAATTTCACCTCCACACTTTAATGAAAAGAGACAGAGTCAGGACAACTTTGTGTAAACATCACCAAAAACTGCCACTATTTAACAATTAAGCCTTGGATCTAAATGGACAACTGTGGATGACAAGTCTCCAACAATCTGAGAACAGTCAATATTGACTCATCAGGTACGCTGTGGAGTCACTGTGTGATAGAGCAAAGCAGGCAGTCAGGCAGTAGCAAACAGGCCAATCTGAATATACAGAAGTTCCAAATATTTAAACTGGTCAATCTAAAAAAAAAAAAAAAAAACTCAAAACGGCGACATTAAATGGAGATAACACAACACGTGCAGGATGGAGAGCTCTTAATGATTGATTAAAATGTATAAGCTGCTTTCAAAATGTATGCATAAATGTATTGGGAAGGAAAAAATTATTTAGTTAAGCTTAGCTTGGGGGATCCGGATCTTTCATATTTAGTTTTAATATTATTGTGTCATGGGTGTTACTGGGTTTTAAATGGAATTAGGGCTGCACAATTTATTATTATTTTTTTTTTTTTTTAATCGTCATCGCAATATCAACAGGCGCAATATACATATCGCAAAAGGCTGCAATATATCCAATAGACACTTGAAAGAAAATATCAGTAGAAAACTGCACTTTAAAAAGAAACGGTCATTCTTTTTTTAGTGGTGCCTTTTATATTCAATTCAATGTTCAATTTGTTCAATAAAAGAATGTCGAAAATGATTTCCTTTCGTTAGTTTTAAATTCAACAAGCAATTTGTTGCATTTTAGCATAATACTGAAAGCAGCAGAAATGTAGAACTGAGTACACTTTAATATCTGTTTATTTATCGCAAGGAATATCGATATCGCGATATTCAACAACATTATCGCACATTGCATATTTTCCTCATATCGTGCAGCCCTAAATGGAATATGACTTCACTCCGCTATAAAACCTACAGTATTTAACGGTCTAATACTATATAAAGTACTCCAATACAGGCTAGGCACCAATTCAACATGAACAATATTAAATTCTAGCCAGTTGGTGGTGATAATCAATAATAATAATGCTCTTCCAGAAAGAAAGAAATAGGAAAATAAATTTCGAAAATTATATCACAGCCATCTCTCTGAAGGGGGAATTCCTTTAACTACAGACCAACCACTGATGGTAACCATGGCCTTAAAAAGAACAAAGCTTCCTTTTTGATACTGTCAATCAGAGACAGTGGCTTTGATACCATAGGATAACAATAACATGAAGGCAAAAATGTCACCTCTCCTTATCACTTGGCAATGTATAATATGGTAAAATGTTCTTTAAATCAAGAATAAAGCAAGAAACAATGAAAGCAAACTTGTATAATCAACATTGGCGTGACTGACAGCCTTTAAACAAGCTCCTGAAGCCGACAACAAAGAGTGGATGGACAGAAATAGCTCTTATTGAAAAAAAAAAAACATGACAAAAACTATTTCTGAGCCATGTTTTAATCATTGATCAAATAATAAATCTGTAAGTGATAAAAGCTCAGGTGACAAATACATGACAAATGGAAATTAGTAAAAAAAAAAAAAAAAAAAAAAGCTTGGCTAAAAATAACAAAGCAAGAGTTAGGATTTATTTTATCAAATCGCATTCAAGAAAATGTTTTTCTTTGAAAAGAAAGAAGCTAAAAACGACTATGACGATCCAGACCAGTTTTCAGCACTGTCCAGCCCAGGACATTTTGCCTTACTGTAAATCAAACACTTCCCTCACAGACTCCTGCCACATGCTGACTCAGCTCATACTGAATAACTGCTAGACAGGGCTCTACTGGGCTAACCCTGTAAAGGACTCAATATTATTACGCTGAACAGGTAAAACAGTCTCGGTTTCCTTCAGCACCTTTCTCCTTTAATGTCATCGTGGCAGCCAGGTGAAATTCTTTATGTGGAAGGCTGAGTGTGATTGTTTAACAGTGTGCAGACTCAGCCGTTTGAAGCCGAGCTGTCACAACAGAGGCCCTGCCCTGTACTTTGGAGCGACATTAAAGAACACAAAGAGGCAACGAGGGTTAAACAACAACAACAGCGGTCCTTCTCAGTGGCAGAGTTTTTGCTTCAGTGCAACAGAAGCTGCAGTTCCTCTTGTAGGCTGATTCAGGTGATAAGCAGACTGACCTACTGTACCTGTCTACCACAAGGTTGTGCCTGTACCTGTCTACTGATCTCATACACTGATCTGGCCTACAAGCTCCTCTCCCTGGCCCTCATCCAGGAAAAACTACAGCTACAGACAAGGAGGGGCTTTTTTAACAACTTCATAGTGTTTTAATCCTTAGTTTTTTCACATTTGCTAATGAAGACTATGTGTTTGATACCATTGAAAACGCTAATAAGTGTACTTTTTTTCTTAAACAATTTATTTATTGATTTTCAAAGTTTTTGTCCCACAATAATACAGGACATATTTTAACTTTCAGAATGATATCAATAAGTGTACTTTGAGTTGAGATAATTTTGTCACACATACTAATCCCACAGTAAACAATACACGTTTTACTGAAACGGAAACCCTTAGATACTCTTACATTCTTATCATCATATAGCACTATATTACATTAGTTTTTTATTATGAAGTGAGGTGAAATACTTTTACTTTTACTCAACCGGCCTCATTTTCATATAACTTCAGTCACAGATGTTCTGTAGTTCCCAGAATGTATTTTAACAATATTCAGACACCAGGAGCAAAGTTGCTGCAGTCAGCATGTAAGAGCAATGGTGAGTGCAACAGCCGAAGTAACAGACAATATGTCATATAGTTGCATTACACGGTGGTATGTACAAGTTAGACGAGGTAAGGATCTGTCACTGGTAAAGTCAAATGGTGTTACAGAGTTCATTCAAGGCTTCAGTCGAAAGAGACACTTGTAAATCTGGTAAGGTAAGTGGCATTTGAGAGTTAATTACAGGATGTAGTAAATGGAGACACTTTAAGCTGCTCAATGTTGGTGCGATATAGCTGTGCTAAAAAAGCCCTAACTATTTAATTCTGATGGACTAACGCTTAACAGTCTGTTTGAGAAAATTCAACAGCATTCTGCCTTTCAGCCTCATTGTAGCCATATTGAAAATGTCTCAATGCAATATTGTTGCATCAATGCTTAGCCAGTTATCATCAGGAATAAGGACACACACAACAAGATAAAGATATTTACCATCATTCTTCTAAACAGCACCAACATCTGTTTAACTGTGACGTGCTACCTTGCCAGTTCACATGCTGAGGTAGTTAAAGACAACGGAGATGCCCTTCCTGTTCCCAAAGACCGTAATATCAAGAGCTTTGAATAGATAATGGACAAAATGCACTTATCACACAAAAGTAGGCTTTGAAATATCAAAAAACTACACAGTCTTAAAGGTCGAGTACAAACAGGTAGATAACTGTTGACTGATGAGGTGTGAATGGAGGTGTGCTTCCAAAGCACATTTTGGGAAATGCTCATGAGTTCAATATTCAATATGTTAAAAATTAAACTGCCAGTGTACAAAGGTGTTCTCATCCAACACCCAGTATCTACAAAAACTGACATGACTGGTTTCACTTAAGTGGATATATAGAATTGGAAATTAAAATGATCCTTAACATTTTTAAATCAAAGTTTGAGCCACTATGAACTAAGGGTAGAAAATGGGAGTGACAGGGGCTTGAGCATAATCAGCCTATGAGGAGAGAGAGAAGCATCTAATGAATTGCCTTTCATCATAACATAAAGGCCAGAGGGCTTAGAGGAATGTCCCCTCTCTCATTAAGGGACAAAGGAGGCAGGCTGGTGTCGTGCCCTCTCGTGGAGGCAGCGGCGTGGAAGAATGTGCAGTGGAAACTGTTGATTTGCATCTGTTGATCGGACCTTTTTTCTCCCCTGTCACTGTTTTCACACGGGAAAACCCAAACTGAAACCGTAGTGAAGCCACATTGATTTCAGTGAATAAGCTGGCTGACCAACATTATCTCAGTATGTAGCAGCAGTGGTGTGGTTTCAGTACATTGCCAAGCAGTGGCAGTCACAGATACTTACTCATTTGTCGGTCTCCGTAGCTAATGGCCTCAGCAAGGGGACTCCATCCCTGAGCGTTCTTCACCTTCACCGGTGCATTGTGGGCCAGCAGCAGGTGGGCACACTCTGTAAGAGGCACAGGAAGACGGTCAGATATGTAGAAAATTACTTAAATTATACCAACCTTCTTTGAATGACAAGTTTAACATAAACTATAACATCACAATTAAGACAAATAACAACATATACAGTATGCAAATAACAGACCAGCAGCAAAAAACAACACAAGGGGGGGAAGAGAGAGATCTTTACATAAATATGTGCCTTACATAAAGGTCTGTTTGTTTTAGGTCTGTAGCTTTTTTGGAAGTTAAAATCCCTGGAATATAAATAATATATGTGTTTGAGCTAAACATGGGATGGGATATACATGGGATATGGTGTCTAAACACCATATGCCAAATATGATCATAACCGGGACACGCCTCACAAAACGGGCTACTCATGTTCATGTAAACGCACTTAATAAAGCAACATCCAAAGGGCCTTTTTTCAATTCAATTATCAATTAAAATCCTGGCTGCTGCTTTCTGCTTAAACAGGAGGCACTGGAGACACATTTAATTTAGGCAATAGAAAGAGAGGTAATACAAGTATGAACAAATTCTTCCTAAGTGATAAATGCAGGCCCATTAAAAAATTAAAACAAGACTGCACCTACATCCAAATCTCCATACACAGACGTTTTAGCCCAGTTTTAGACATAATCTCCATCCACACACGCCTGAGAACGCACATGACCATTCATGTTCGCTGGGCATATGTGGGCCAGTGTACACCGCCGGACATGGGAATTCTCGCAAATCACTCAAATATTAGCTTGCCTCCTGCGCATGTAGTAGCATTATCAAATGCACATTTTAACCGCATATCAGCTGCCAGCATTGACAACAAGGTTAGCAAAGCCCATGTTATCCATGTATAATTAACTACCAGCAGTCAGTCAAGGCTGTTGGTTGTTTTCATCTGGAAAAGTGTCAGGTGATAGGGGGCGTGACAAAGGAAGCGAACATGGGCGTCTGGGTCATCATTTTCACAAGCCTCTGTTTCCGCTCATCCTGACAAAAATGCAATACCATAATTTTCAAACAAAAACTGGGTCAGCAGCGTTTTCAAAAGTCTCCATTTAGGGATTCGAAAATGCCAGAGTAGCGTCTACGCGAGGCGTAAACATAGCAAAAGTGATGAGTTTTAAAATGAAAACATATTAGTGTAGACACCTCAGAGACAACTCGCAGGTACTAAGAAATTGGTTTTCTTTTCAAGTAGAAAGATAAAAATAGACACAGAGAAACAGATGGGACATAAAAATTGTGTGGTATTTAGCAAAAATGACCTTTATTAAAGGCCAAACGCCAATGGGGGAACAAGCTCTAATGACATTCCTCATTTGTCTTTCTGGTGTCCTGATGCTACACATCCACAATGCATGTATTCAAAATGTTAAGACACAGAAGAAGGAAAATTATGTTTTGGTTTGACTTTGACAAAAATGCACAGGACATGTATATTTGAAAACAAAAATGTACTATATCCTGGAAGGAATTCAATAAGTTGAGACTTTAAATACACATGTTGTCTGACTGCTATAAACAAGCAAGAAGCTGAAGATGTTTCCTGTAGGTTCAAATCAATGATACAAATTAATCCTGGTTTTATAGAGGGACAAATTGAGCGTAGGATTGAGATGTCAGCTGACCCATTAACCAAAGAGCCATATGGGACCTACAGTTACACAAGACTCAGCATTCTACTTTAGAGTCTATACTGCTAGAAAACAAGGAAGACTTCTCAGGAATAAAATGTCAAAACATCCCCTGGTATGGTGTAGAGTAACCCTCAGAGCTGTGCTTGTATTCCAACAATGGGAAAACAGCCAAAGAGCCTCATCCCTCTTTCAGTGGCACGATCAGCAGAATCCCTTTGCTTTCTGAGGAGCTTGTCAACAAACAGCAAGCCAAAAATGAAGCCTGTTGTTCCGGCTCAACTATCAGTTTTGTTGTGACATAATTCATTACAGTGTTGCCGTCTGTAAGGCTCTGTCTCGGCGCTGGGCAGGAGGAAAGCAGAGGCTAACAGTCTGTCGCTGAGTGGGTAGGGTTCTCACTTTATGGGGCAGGAACTTGGGCTTTATTATAAGCAGTAAGACCAACCTGATGAATGATCATTTAGACTGACAAAAGTATACAGTCTGTATTCAGCCCTTCTTTCATTGCAAACCTTTGAGTCAACCTATTAGTCATGTAAACAAATTCAAATGGGTTCCTACCCTCATGTTCCGACTTGTTTCTCTGCTTAACATCATTATGAAAGCTATTAAAAACGGCTTTAAATTGTGTACTCACCACAGAGCCAACCTGGTGCCTAGAACTAGAAATAACTTCTCTGCCTTTTAACAAAGAGCTTAACACATTGTCACATATATACAAGTCTAAAATACCACATCACCCCTCTGATCTACATACTCACAATGTTTTATTAATGACAAAGAGGCCAGGATCTCATGCATTCTTTATGACAAAGAGGAATACATTTTGAAAC